>NC_134400.1:27020195-27320195 GCF_050003625.1 Haematobia irritans
TCATTATTGGAAAGACTAATTTTTTTTAGAAATTATTATAAATAAAATTAAGTACGTAAATTTTTCTAGCCGACTATAGGGTGCGTACTTAGGTTTCGCGTTGAAGTTCTTCGGACATTAGGTGAATTCTTTTTCAACCACATCCAACTTCCTCCTGGATTGCTTCTCAAAATCGTTGAGATTTTTAACATACAAAATTCTTGCTTTTCCCCATTTTTTACTTGCTCTCCCTATCCCTTGTTCCGGTTTGTTTGTTTGTTTGCAAGAATGGAAATTTTTTTTATGCACGGATGACGGTTTCCATAAAAACATGCTGCAATTTGTTGCACCAAGGAAGGGTGAATAAAAACACAAAACTCGAGAATGGAATCCCAAAAACTGCGAAGTGATGACGATGACTACAACAATTTTTAGTGTCGGAAATCACATGAAAATGGTCGCATATGAATATTTATGATATTTAAATTTTCTTTGCATATGCATGTGTTGTGATGACAAAAGGCCCAAAATGGTGATTCCCCCTTTTTTATGCAGTACCACACCGAGAGCACTGAGGATGCTTAAGAAAGAGAATAAGTGCCAGAGAATCAATTGTGGTTGGCTAATGAATGCAAGGACAAACGAAAAAGGCTAATATTGAAGATGAAGGAAAACACGAACAAGAGCCTGTGATGGGTGTATGTTGACAAGAAGGTAAGATTTCCACAACTCATTGGGCACTCACACAAAAATTTAAGAACAATAAAGAAAACAAATACGGTCACATTGGTTGGTTGTTTGATTGGATGGTTGCAAAGGCCCTTTATGGCTTCATATGCAGGGATCGTTAGGTAAATATATGCATCAATGAATGGGCGCAATGGAGTCCATCTTTGAAAATTTTCCAGAGACCCATTTTGTGTTCGATCCGCTTTCAATTTAAGGATTCACCCAATAGCAAATAACAAGTATATATAAGTTTGGTTGGGTCGAACTTATATATACCGAATCAAATCGGGAGATATGTATCGGGCAGTTGGATATATGGGAGCTATATCTAAATGAGAACAGATCAAATAGGGTTATGTTCTGACTTAAAACACATACGTGTGCCTACTTTGGGGTCAATTGGAATAAAACTGTGACCTAGGCTTCGATCACAAAAATGTGTTCACAGATCGACTAAGGAGCACCAATTGGTAGATTTCTACCAAAAAATTTATATTTTTGCTGTGTGATATATTGGTAGAATTTTTCATGGTTTGATAGATTTTGCAAATTATTCCTCTCCAACTATAGAAATACAAATAAAATTTTAACACAATAACATTTTGACAACATTTTCTATAGAAATAAAATTTGGACAAAATTTTCTATAGAAATAAAATTTTGACAACATTTTCTATAGATATAGAATTTTGACAACATTTTCTATAGAAATACAATTTTAACAAGATTTTCTATAGAAATAAAATTTTCTACAGAAATAAAATCTTGAAAAAATACTATAAAATTAAAATTTTGATAAGATTTACTATAGAAATAAAATTTTGGCTTTTTTTATAAAAATAAAATTTGGACAACATTTTCTATAGAAATAAAATTTTGACTTTTTTATAAAAATAAAATTTGGACAAAATTTTCTAAAGAAATAAAATTTTGACAAAATTTTCAATAAAAAAATTTTTTTTTGACAAAATTTTCTTTAGAAATAAAATGTTCACAAAATTTTCTATAGAAATACAATTTTGACAAAATGTTCAATAAAAATAAAATTTTGACAAAATTTTCTATAGAAATAAAATTTTAACAAAACTTTCTATAGAAATAAAATTTTGACTTTTTTATAAAAAAAAAAATGTTGACAAAATTTTCTATAGAAATAAAATTTTGACAACATTTTATATAGAAATAAAATTTTGACTTTTCTATAGAAATAAATTTTAGACAAAATTTTCTATAAAAATAAAATTTTGACAAAATTTTCTATAGAAATAAAATTTTGACAAAATTTTCTATAGAAATAAAATTTTGACAAAATTTTCTATAGAAATAAATTTTGGACAAAATTTTCTATAGAAATAAATTTTGACAAAATTTTCTATAGAAATAAAATTTTGACAAAATTTTCTATAGAAATAAAAATTTGACAAAATTTTCCATAGAAATAAAAATTTGACAAAATTTTCCATAGAAATAAAATTTTGACAAAATTTTCTATAGAAATAAAATTTTGACAACATTTTCTATAGAAATAAAATTTTGACAACATTTTCTATAGAAATAAAATTTTGACAACATTTTCTATAGAATAAAATTTTGACAAAATTTTCTATAGAAATAAAATTTTGACAAAATTTTCTATAGAAATAAAATTTTGACAAAATTTTCTATAGAAATAAAATTTTGACAAAATTTTCGATAGAAATAAAATTTTGACAAAATTTTCTATAGAAATAAAATTTTGACAACATTTTCTATAGAAATAAAATTTTGACAACATTTTCTATAGAAATAAAATTTTGACAAAATTTTCTATAGAAATAAAATTTTGACAAAATTTTCTATAGAAATAAACTTTTGACAAAATTTTCGATAGAAATAAAATTTTGACAAAATTTTCTATATAAATAAAATTTTGACAAAATTTTCTATATAAATAAAATTTTGACAAAATTTTCTATAGAAATAAAATTTGGACAAAATTTTCTATAGAAATAAAATTTTGACAACATTCTCTATTGAAATAGAATTTTGACAAAATTTTCTATAGAAATAAAATTTTGACAAAATTTTCTATAGAAATAAAATTTTGACAACATTTTCTATAGACATAAAATTTTGACAACATTTTCTATAGAAATAAAATTTTGACAAAATTTTCTATAGAAATAAAATTTTGACAAAATTTTCTATAGAAATAAAATTTTGACAAAATTTTCTATAGAAATAAAATTTTGACTTTTCTATAGGAATACATTTTGGACAAAATTTTCTATAGAAATAAAGTTTTGACAGAATTTTGTATAGAAATAAAATTTTGACTTTTCTATAGAAATAAATTTTGGACAAAATTTTCTATAGAAATAAAATGTTGACAAAATTTTCTATAGAAATAAAATTTTGACAAAATTTTCTATAGAAATAAAATTTTGACAAAACTTTCTATAGAAATAAAATTTTGACAAAATTTTCTATAGAAATAAAATTTTGACAAAATTTGCTATAGAAATAAAATTTTGACAAAATTTTCTATAGAAATAAAATTTTGATAAAGATTACTATAGAACTAAAATTTTGATAAATTTTACTATAGAACTAAAATTTTAATAAATTTTTCTATAGAAATAAAATTCAGACAAAATTTTCTATAGAAATAAAATTTTGACAAAATTTTCTATAGAAATAAAATCTTGACAAAAATTTCTATAGAAATAAAATTTTGACAAAATTTTCTATAGTACTTAAATTTTGATAAAATATACTATAGAAATTTTGACAAAATTTTCTATAGAAATAAAATTTTTGCAAAATTTTCTATAGGAATAACATTTTCTGTGCAAATAAAATTGTGACAAAAGTTTTAAACGAATACAAATTTGACAACATTTTCTAAAGGAATAAACTTTTGACAAATTTCCTATAGGAGTAAAATTTTAACAAAATTTTCTAAAGGAGGGAAAATTCTTTAGAATAAAATTTTGACAAAATTATCTATAGAAATAAAATTTTGACAAAATGTTCTATAGAAATAAAATTTCTGTAGAAAATGTTGTCACAATTTTATTTCTATAGGAAATTTTCTCAAAATGTTATTCCTATAGAAAATTTTGTCACAATTTTATTTCTATAGAAAATTTTGGCAAAATTTTATTTCAATAGGAAATTTTGTCAAAATTTTATTTCTATAGAAAATTTTGTCAAAATTTTATTTCTATAGAAAATTTTTCCAAAATTTTATATCTATAGAAAATTTTATTTCTTTGAAAATTTCGTCAAACTTTTATTTCTAGAGAATTTTTTTTTTAATTTTATTCCTACAGAAAATTTTGTCAAAATTTAGAAATGTTTACCTCTTTGGTAGAGAGGAATCTTTTTATTGCAAGTGACAATATACTGACATTTTTAATTTAATGCGAATTCATATTTTTCTAGGAATCTTAAATTTAGAATCTATGACAAGGTCATGTCTTAGTTTCGAAATTGTTGCACTTTTTATTAGAATCGAAAACATCATTCGCCTGTTATTTTCCTTGGTAATCTTATGGTGTTAAGCTTAGGCTTTAAGTTTCTAGCAAATACATTTGGGGATGATTTATTGCCGATTACCAATTGTCTGTAATCTTTTATTTCCTGTCATGGAAGACAAAGTTACTTTGTTTCGCGGTCTTTTATATTGCAATCGTGAAATTGCACATACTCCATGGAAAATAATATAGCACCAAGGATATAATCATATTTACAGGCAATTGAAAAAGTCTTGGAAATTATTTTCTGTTTTTTTTTTTTCGAACAATCTTCTTGGAGTAGTGTGTGCTCCAAGGATAGTAATCATAGACAAGTGGGCCATCTGGTATAGGAAAGTTTCCTTTGTATTTGTAGACCATGTAAAAGTTTCACCATTCACAATCTGTCATTTCTCATCAATGCCAGAAGCTTAACTTCAGCCACATCAAATGGTTGGAGGGGTTGGGAGGACAGAGAAAACTGGATCCAAGAGCATCTGTTGAGGGTATAGAAAACCAACTCATATATCTACTCATCCAGATGCCACTCATGCATTCACTTGTTGTACATCTTGGATGTGTACGTTGGGACGACAGCCCAACTCATAACTCATTGGCTATGTTAAGTGGAAAAACTCGTGATCGAAATTCATAAAAAATTGACGTTTGAGGCAACAAAACGACAAATGGTATAGCGAAAGGATAACAAAGGAGTTGCAACCAATAGAATGATAACAAAAGGACCAATAATCCATAGGATAAACTACAGTGGCAGTGTGCATGGTTACTTCTTCAAGAAAAATCCTGGAGCAATGGTACAGTAAAAGAGCTTCAGTAATTGTAGTTGTCAAACATATTTTCCATAAGTATTTTGAACAATTTCTGGTAAAAAATATCGCGACGCTATATATCCAACATGAGCTAAAGATGTTTGCTGATTTGACTGTGGTGACGCAATCTATCTGAATCAGATCGGAGCCGCAACAATTCATGATCTTATGCCTGAAGAGGCAATGGCCTCTGAGTACAACATTCTCCCAGGACCATCTTTCTGGCATCAAAATGGGACCCCAGAACATCTGATACACCCATGGATCGAAGAAAGATGATCTAACAGGACTAGGTGCATAAATACGTGATGGCACTCAACCACACTGTTGCCACTCGAGCCAAAAATAATCTACCAAAATCTGGAGAAAAATTTTACCAAAAAACTATCAAACAAAAAAGTATCCTATTTTACAAAATTTATTTCGATAGAAAATTTTGTTAAAATTTCATTTCTATAGAAAATTTTGTCTCAATTTAATTCCTATAGAAAATCTTATATAATAAAGGAAAGAAAAATAAACAAGTATATACGGCCGTAAGTTCAGCCAGGCCGAATCTTATGTACCCTCCACCATGGAATGCGTAGAAACTTCTACCAAAGACTGTTATCAACAATCGAATTACTTGGGTTGTGGTATTACTTGCTGATAGCAAGGTATCTTAAAACTTCTTAACACCGTCTTCTCAATTGTAAGTTAGTCCATACGGGGTATGTATTAAACAAAAATAGGCCGATTAAATACGTAAATAATTCAGTTTGACAAAATTTTCTATAGAAATAAAATTTTGACAAAATTTTCTATAGAAAAAAAAATTTTGACAAAATTTTCTATAGAAATAAAATTTTGGTAGATTATTTTTGGGGATCGGCTATATATAACTATAGACCGATATGGACCAATTTTGGCATGGTTGTTAGCGGCCATATACTAACACCACGTACCAAATTTCAACCGGATCGGGTGAATTTTGCTCTTCCAAGGGGCTCCGGAGGTCAAATCTGGGGATAGGCATATATGGGGGCTATATATATGAAATTTGCTTCTCTTAGAGGCTCCGCAAGCGAAATCGGGGGATCGGCTTATATGGGGGCTATATATATAATTATGGACCGATGTGAACCAATTTTTGCATGTTTGTTAGAGACCATATACTAACACTATGTACCAAATTTCAGCCGGATCGGATGAAATTTGCTTCTCTGAGGGCAATCGCAAGCCAAATCGGGGGATCGGTTTATATGGGGGCTATATATAATTATGGACCGATGTAGACCAATTTTTGCATGGTTGTTAGAGACCATATACTAACACCATGTACCAAATTTCAGCCGGATCGGATGAAATTTGCTTCTTTTAGAGGCCTCGCAAGCCAAATCGAGGGATCGGTTTATATGGGGTCTATATATAATTATGGATCGATATGGACCAATTTTTGCATGGTTGTTAGAGACCATATACTAACACCATGTACCAAATTTCAGCCGGATCGGATGAAATTTGCTTCTCTTAGAGGCCTCGCAAGCCAAATTTGGGGGTCCGTTTATATGGGGGCTATACGTAAAAGTGGACCGATATGGCCCATTTGCACTACCATCCGACCTACATAAATAACAACTACTTGTGCCAAGTTTCAAGTCGATAGCTTGTTTCGTTCGGAAGTTAGCGTGATTTCAACAGACGGACGGACGGACGGACATGCTCAGATCGACTCAGAATTTCACCACGACCCAGAATATATATGCTTTATGGGGTCTTAGAGCAATATTTCGATGTATTACAAACGGAATGACAAAGTTAATATACCCCCCATCCTATGGTGGAAGGATATGAAGGTTTGCGCGGTAATTAGAGAGACGCGGTAATTAGAGAGACCTTTATAAGTGGGCTATTTACAATTACGAACCGATATGGACCAAGTTTTGTGTGATTGGGGATAGGGGGCTATATATAACTATAGACCGATATGGACCAATTTTGGCATGGTTGTTAGCGGCCATATACTAGCACAATGTACCAAATTTCAACCGAATCGAATGAATCTTGCTCCTCCAAGATGCTCCGGAGTTGAAATCTGGGCATCAGTTTATATGGGGGCTATATATAATTGACGAATTTTTGCATTTTTATACACACAAAAAAATATCAATTAATTTGATTGTCAATACAATTAAAATTATGTTTAAATTTGAGCTAACAACGTAAATTGTAAGTACAATTAACATTTTAGTCACTTTAGCAACCAATTTTGTTATATCAACAAACATTTTGTTATATCAACAAAAATTTTGTTGAACTTAAAAACTTTCTGTAACAACAATTTATTGTTAGCTCAAAAATTATAATATTATTTTCTGTGTACCCTGCGCCACACTGTGGAACAGGGTATTATAAGTTAGTGCATATGTTTGTAACACCCAGAAGGAGACGAGATAGACACATGGTGTCTTTGGCAACAATGCTCAGGGTGGGTCCCTGAGTCGATATAACCATGTCCGTCTGTCCGTCTATCCGTCTGTCCGTCTGTCCGTCCGTCCGTCCGTCCGTCTGTCTGTGAACACATTTTTGTGATCAAAGTCTAGGTCGCAAATTAAGTCCAATCGCCTTCAAATTTGGCACATGTTCCTAATTTGGGTCAGAATGGAACCCTATTGATTTTTGAAGAAATCGGTTCAGATTTAGATATAGCTCCCATATATATCTTTCGCCCGATATGCACTAATATAGATCCAGCAGCCAGAGTTTTATACCGATTTGCATGAAATTTTGTACAAACATAACACTTAGTCGTATAGTCAAGTGTGCAAAATTTGATTGAAATCGGTTCAGATTTAGATATAGCTCCCATATATATCTTTTGCCCGATATGGACTTATATGGCCCCAGAAGCCAGATTTTTGGCCGAATTTGGTTGAAATTTTGCACTAGCAGTACAATTAGTAGTATAGTCAAGTGTGCAAAATTTGATTGAAATCGGTTCAGATTTAGATATAGCTCCCATATATATCTTTCGCCCGATATGGACTAATATGGTCCTAAAAGCCAGAGTTTTGGCCCAATTCGGTTGAAATTTTGCACAGGGAGTAGATTTAGTATTGTAGCTATGCGCGCCAAATTTGGTTGAAATCGATTCAGATTTAGATATAGCTCCCATATATATCTTTCGCCCGATATGGACTACTATGGTCCTAGAAGCCAGAGTTTTGGCCCAATTTGTTTGAAATTTTGCACTAGGAGTACAATTTGTAGTGCAGTTAAGTGTGCAAAATTTGATTGAAATCGGTTCAGATTTAGATATAGCTCCCATATATATCTTTCGCCCGATATGGACTAATATGGTTCTACTAGCCAGAGTTTTGGCCCAATTTATTTGAAATTTTGCACAGGAAGTAGATTTAGCATTGTAGCTATGCGTGCCAAATTTGATTGAAATCGGTTCAGATTGAGATATAGCACCCATATATAGCTTTCGCCCGATTTACACTCATATGACCACAGAGGCCAATTTTTAACTCCGATTTAGTTGAAATTTTGCACAGGGAGTAGAATTAGCATTGTAGCTATGCGTGCCAAATTTGGTTGAAATCGGTTCAGATTGAGATATAGCACCCATATATAGCTTTCGCCCGATTTACACTCATATGACCACAGAGGCCAATTTTTAACTCCGATTTAGTTGAAATTTTGCACAGGGAGTAGAATTAGCATTGTAGCTATGTAGAGTAGATTTAGTATTGTGGCTATGCGCGCCAAATTTGGTTGAAATCGATTCAGATTTAGATATAGCTCCCATATATATCTTTCGCCCGATATGGACTTATATGGCCCCAGAAGCCAGATTTTTGGCCGAATTTGGTTGAAATTTTGCACTAGCAGTACAATTAGTAGTATAGTCAAGTGTGCAAAATTTGATTGAAATCGGTTCAGATTTAGATATAGCTCCCATATATATCTTTCGCCCGATATGGACTAATATGGTTCTAATAGCCAGAGTTTTGGCCCAATTTATTTGAAATTTTGCACAGGAAGTAGATTTAGCATTGTAGCTATGCGTGCCAAATTTGATTGAAATCGGTTCAGATTGAGATATAGCACCCATATATAGCATTCGCCCGATTTACACTCATATGACAACAGAGGCCAATTTTTAACTCCGATTTAGTTGAAATTTTGCACAGGGAGTAGAATTAGCATTGTAGCTATGCGTGCCAAATTTGGTTGAAATCGGTTCAGATTGAGATATAGCACCCATATATATGTTTTTCTGATTTCGACAAAAATGGTCAAAATACCAACATTTTCGTTGTAAAATCGCCACTGCTTAGTCGAAAAGTTGTAAAAATGACTCTAATTTTCCTAAACTTCTAATACATATATATCGAGCGATAAATCATAAATAAACTTTTGCGAAGTTTCCTTAAAATTGCTTCAGATTTAAATGTTTCCCATATTTGTTTACTAACATTGTGTTCCACCATAGTGCATTAACCCAAAGACAATAAACTCTCAAGTTTATTGTCTTTGCAAGTTTATTGTCTCAAGTTTATTGTCTTTGCATTAACCGACTTAAATATTGAGTCTAAAGATTTTGTAGAAGTCTATAAAATTCTGTCCAGATCGAGTGATATTTAATTGTATGTATTTGGGACAAACCTTTATATATAGCCCCCAACACATTTGACGAATGTGATATGGTATCGAAAATTTCGATCTACAAAGTGGTGCAGGGTATAATATAGTCGGCCCCGCACGACTTTAGACTTTCCTTACTGGTTTTTAACTAAATACTTAGACCACGTACCAAATTTCAATCGGATCGGGTGAAATTTACTACTCCAAGAGGCTTCGGAATGACGCAATGACAAAGTTAATATACCCCCCATCCTATGGTGGAGGGTATAAAAATGGGTATAAAATGTAGATCAACTCAGAATTTCACCACAACCTACGGTATATACTTTGTGGAGCCTGAGACCAAAATTTCGATTCGTTACTAATGGAATGACAATGCCTGTATCCCTCCTCTCGTTATGGTAGAGGATATATAACATTAGCAAAGTTAAATTTATAACATTGCTTATTTCCAATCAGAATAATGAAGAGCATCTATTGTATGTCATTCGTAACAAATTGTATGAATTTTTAAATAACTCCAACATATCTCGTATCTCCAAGTACATAATGCAATGCTTTGACAAAAACTTCACAATTACATTACATGCTCTCCTAGCTAATTTTACTTTACCATGCGAAAAAAATGTAGGGGGGAAAAAGTTTTATATAAATAAAACATTTTATCTCTGCATCACTGAACAAATAAAGTGTTAAAGTTGTCAGTTTTGTTTCCATTGTTCTAACATTATTTGTCTTGGAAGTTACGCATTGCGCTATAGTGAGATGCCTGTAATGCAATTTTTTTTTTTATTTTAATTTCAAACTTGTTCCTTAACGGAATCATACAATTGTTGTAATATTTGCTAAACATGAGACAAGTTTCCCCTTAAATTTATTTTAGAAATAAATTAACTTTTACATTCCAATTGCATATTTTTGTTTCAGACCCCATTGGAAGCTATATATTTAGGATTAAACGGGAATTTGGTAAACAAAAAATGATTAGGAAAATAGTTTTATTTCAGTTATAGTTAATTTTATATTTTACAAGCTTACAAAAGCCCTTTAATCTTTGTAGTAACGTGGGTGGCCAGTATAGGATATAATGAATGGACGAATACACATCTCAACCCACCGCCAATTCGACAATTCCGAATGAATTATAGATGCCTGAACAACGTAGTCCGTCCATTCATTCCGTCCGTCCATTCATTTCTATGTTTTTGTTAGAGCCATCTACTGACAGCACGTACTAAATTTCAAGAAATTTTTACCATAAATCTAACAATTAAAAAAAATATTTTAGTATGAAAAAAATATTTTTCCAATGAATGAATGATACCTCCTACAATTGTTTTTAATTGTATAAATATCCCTTGCTTTGTAAATATGTAGAATTTTAAATGTGTTAACGTTTGCAACAACAAAAAATTCTCAAAATTGAATTCTATAGAAAATTTCTTTAAAATTTTATTTCTCCGGAAAATTTTCTCAAAATTTTATTTCTTAGAAAATGTTGTCAAAACTTTAATTCTATAGAAAATTTTTACAAAATTTTATTTCTATAAACAATTTTCTTAAAATTTTATTTCTATAGAAAATTTATTCAAAAATTTTATTTATGTAGAAAATTTTTACAAAATTTTATTTGTATAAAAAATTTTCTCAAAATTTTACTTCTATAGAAAATTTATTCAAAAATTTTATTTAAGTAGAAAATTTTGTCAAAATTTTATTTTATACAAAAATTTTCTCAAAATTTTACTTCTATAGAAAATTTATTCAAAAATTTTATTTAAGTAGAAAATTTTGTCAAAATTTTATTTTATACAAAAATTTTCTCAAAACTTTATTTGTTAGAAAATTGTCTCAAAATTTTTTTATATAGAAAATTTTGAAAAAAAACTATAGAAATAAAATTTTGAAAAAAAAATTATATAGAAATTAATTTTCGAGAAAATTTTCGATAGAAATAAAATTTTCTCGAAATTTTATTTCTGTAGAAAATTTTGCCAAAATTTTATTTCTATAGAAATATGTCTCAAAATTTCATTTCTATAGAAACATGTCTATAGAAAATAGTCCCAAATTTGATTTCCATAGCAAAATTTATTTCTACAGAAAAATTTTCTTAAAGTATTATTTCCTTAGAAAATGTTCTCAAACTTTTATTTCTATAGCAATTATCTCAAAATTTTATATTTATAGAAAATTTTGTTAAAATTTTATGTTTATAGAAAATTTTGTTAACATTTTATGTTTATAGAAAATTTTGTTAAAATTTTATGTTTATAGAAAATTTTGTTAAAATTCTATATCGATGGAAAATGTGGTTTTTATTTCTATAGAAAATCTTGTCAATATTATATTTCCATAGAGAATTTTGTAAAAATTTTGTTTCTATAGAAAATTGTTTCAATATTTTATTTCCGTAGAAAATGTTATCGAAAATTTATTTTTATAGAAAAAATTTTCTCAAAATGGTATTTTTATGGAAACTTTTGTCAAAATTTTATTTCTATGGAAAATTTTGTCTAAATTTTATTTCTATAGAAAATTTTGTAAAAATTTTGCTTATATAGAAAACATTGTCAAAATATTATTTCTATAGAAAATTTGGCCAAAATTTTATTTCCATAGAAAATGTTTCCAAAATTTTATGTTTATAGAAAATGTTGTTAAAATTTTATATCGATGGAAAATGCGGTCACAATTTTATTTAGATAGAAAATTTGGTAAAATTTTTATTCCTATAGAAAATTTGGTCAACATTTTATTTCTATAGAGAATTTTGTAAAAATTTTAGTTCTATAGAAAATTGTTTCAAAATTATATTTCCATAGAAAATTTTCTCAATATTTTATTTCCGTAGAAAATATTATTTTGATCGAACAAATTTTCTCAAAATGGTATTTCTATAGAAAATTTTGTCTAAATTTTATTTCTATAGAAAATTTTGTAAAAATTTTTTAAAAATTTTGTTTCTATAGAAAATATAGTCAAAATTTTATTTCTACAGAAAATTTTGTCAAAATATTATTTCTATAGAAAAATTCTCAAAAGTGGTCCATATCTGTCCATAGTCATATACAGCTTCCATATAAGCCGATTCCCAGATTTGATTTCCTATGTTTTCTGTTGCTTTTGTCATTGGCGAATGTCGGACGGTATTGCATATACTGTGAATTAATGTCTTGAGCCTCTTGGAGAAGCAAATTTTATCCGATCGGATTGAAATTCGGTGCTAGATGTTGGTATATGTCTTTTACTATCCATGCAATAATTGGTCCATATCCCTTCATAATTATAGATAGCCTCCATATAAACCGATTCCCAGAGTTGTCCTTTGGATCTGAATCCAAAGTTTGGCCAAAATTGTATTTCTATAGAAAATGTTTCCAAAATTTTATTTCTATAGAAAAATTTTCCAAATTTTATTTCTATAGAAAATTTTGTCAAAAATTTTATTTCTAGAAAATTTGGTAAACAATTTATTTCTGTAGAAAAATTTCCCAAATTTTATTTCTATAAAAAATTTTGACAAAATTTTATTTCTATAAAAAATTTGGACAAAACTTCATTTCTATAGAAAAAATTCTCAAAAGTGGTCCATATCTGTCCATAGTCATATACAGCTCCCATATAAACCGATCCCCAAAATTGATTTCCTACGTTTTCTGTTGCTGTTGTCATTGACGAACGTCGGACGGTATTGTATATGCGATCCTGTGAATTAATGTCTTGAGCCTCTTGGAGAAGCAAATTTTATCGGATCGGATTAAAATTAGGTGCTGGATGTTGGTATATGTCTTCTACTAGCCATGCAATAATTTGTAAATATCGGTCCATAATTATAGATAGCCTCCATATAAACCGATTCCCAGATTTGTCCTTTGGATCTGAATCCTACATCCTTTAGGTTCTGGAGCTCATTTTCACAAAAAGAAAAATAAATTTATCTTAGTCAAACTAATTCTTACTATCTGCATTTTACTATCTTAAGATGCCAACACTCCAGATAAGAGAAATGGCCAAGAGTTTAAAGAAAAATTTTCTTATCTTTCGCAAAAACCAAAAAAAAAAATCTATCATTTCCACCCAATTCATTTTGGCCTGCAAATGGACTTCCACAAAAAACTAAAGGCCATTGGCAATGTTATCAAAAGTATCTTAAGTTCCTAGTTATGGTTTCCCCAAAAAATTTCATTTGGGGCTCATCGTAAGGTTTTCTTGATGAATATCATTTGCCCAGCCATAGGAATCTAAAACATTCCCAAGTAGTTAGGCAACGGGAGCTGCAGCTCCTGCAGCCTGCATAAAGTTTATGCCACTTTTCCGAAAAGTTAATACCGAATGGAAACTTGGATATCTTTCTGTAATGCCAACATTTGTTATTAACACTCTTTACTTTGGACAAAAGTTGATGTTGGCATTGCCTTGGCCGTTGTCGGGATTTTGTCGTCAACGTTGTCGTTGTCATTGTAGGTTTACGCTTTGGCTTATCCTGGCCAGTTTCCGTTGTACTGCGTTGCAATGGCCCATAAAGGGAATGATGAGTGAGGGTGTTGAATGGAATGCAGTCAGTATAACTTGAGAAACTTTTCTTCCATCCTAAATGACATTAATCTTCTCGAAAATGATGTATTAGGGTAAGAAGATTTTTTTTTAGTTTTACTAAACGTTGGTTGGATCATCTGGAATGTTAACCATGGGTCAGTAGGATAGAGAGCATTGCAGCACAACGTGTGACATACAGTATGACAATGGAGTCCCCATGGTGCAATGGTTAGCATGCACGGTTGCTACTCGAGTCAAAAATTATCTACCAAAATTTGGAGAAAATTTTACCAAAAACTACCAAACAAAAAAATTTTATTTTGTCACAATTTTATTTTTATAGAAAATTTTGTCAATATTTTATTTCTATAGAACAGTTTGTCACAATTTTATTTTTATAGAAAATTTTGTCAATATTTTATTTCTAAAGAAAATTTTGTCAAAATTTTATTTTTATTGAAAATTTTTTCAAAATTTTATTTCTATAGAAAATTTTGTAAAAATTTTATTTCTATAGAAAATTTTGTAAAAATTTTATTTCTATAGAAAATTTTGTAAAAATTTTATTTCTATAGAAAATATTGTCAAAATTTTTTTTCTATAGAAAATTTTTTCAAAATTTTTCTATAGAAAATTTTCTCAAAAATTTATTTCTATAGAAAAATTTGTCAAAATTTTATTTCTATAGAAAATTTTGTCAACACTTTATTTCTATAGAAAATTTTGTCATTATTTTATTTCGAAAGAAAATTTTGTTAAAATTTCATTTCTAGAGAAAATTTTGTCAAAATTTTATTTCTAAAAAAAATTTTGTCAAAATTTTATTTCTAAAGAAAATTTTGTCAAAATTTTATTTCTAGAGAAATTTTTAAAAAATTTTATTTCTAAAGAAAATTTTGTGAAAATTTTATTTCTATAGAAAATTTTGTCAAAATTTTATTTCTACGGAAGAGTTTGTTAAAAATTTATGTTTATAGCAAATTTTCTCGAAATTTTATTTCTATGGAAAATTTTGTCGAAATTTTATTTCTATAGAAAATTTTATTAAAATGTTATTTCTATAGAAAATGTTGTCAAAATGTTATTTCATTGGAAAGTTTTGTCAAAATTTTATTTCTATAGAAAATTTTCTCAAAATTTTATTACTATACAAAAATTTGTCACAATTTTATTTCTATAAAATTTTTCGTCAAAATTTTATTTCTATAGAAAATTTTGTCAAAATTTTATTTCTATAGAAAATTTTGTCAAAATTTGATTACTCTAGAAAATTTTGTAAAAATTTTATTTCTCTAGATAGTTTTGTAAAAATGTTATTTCTATAAATAATTTAGTCAAAATTTTATTCCTATAGAAAATTTTGTCAACATTTTATTTCTATAGACAATTTTGTCAAAATTTTATTTCTCTAGAAAATTTTGTAAAAATTTTATTTCTATAGATAATTTTGTCAAAATTTTATTTCTATAGAAAATTTTGTCAACATTTTATTTCTATAGAAAATGTTGTCAAAATTTTATTTCTAGAACATTTTGTAAAAATTTTATTTCAAGAGAAAATTTTGTCAAAATTTTATTTCTAAAGAAACTTTTGTGAAAATTTTATTTCTATAGAAAATTTTTTCAAAATTCTATTTTCATAGAAAATTTTGTAAAAATTTTATTTCTATAGAAAAATTTTTCAAAATTTTATTTCTATAGAATTTTTCGTCAAAATTTTATTTTTATGGAAAATGTTGTCAAATTTTCCATAAATTTTGTCAAAATTTTATTTCTTTAGAAAATTTTGTAAAAATTTTATTTCTCTAGAAAATTTTGCAAAAATTTTATTTCTATAGAAAATTTTGTCAACATTTTATTTCTATAGAAAATTTTGTCAAAATTTTATTTCTAGAACATTTTGTAAAAATTTTATTTCTATAGAAAATTTTGTCAACATTTTATTTCTATAGAAAATTTTGTAAAAATTTTATTTCTATAGATAATTTTGTAAAAATTTTATTTCTATAGAAAATTTTGTCAACATTTTATTTCTATAGAAAATTTTGTCAAAATTTTATTTCTAGAACATTTTGTAAAAATTGTATTTCTATAGGAAATTTTGTCAACATTTTATTTCTATAGAAAATTTTGTCAAAATTTTGTTTCTAGAACAGTTTGCAAAAATTTTATTTCTAAAGAAAATTTTGTGAAAATTTTATTTCTATAGAAATTTTTTTCAAAAGTTTATTTCTAGAACATTTTGTAAAAATTTTATTTCTAGAGAAAATTTTGTCAAAATTTTATTTCTAAAGAAACTTTTGTGAAAATTTTATTTCTATAAAAAGTTTTTTTCAAAATTTTATTTTTATAGAAAATTTTGTAAAAATTTAATTTCTATAGAAAAATTGTTCAAAATTTTATTTCTATAGAATCTTTCGTCAAAATTTTATTTTTATGGAAAATTTTGTCAAATTTTCCATAAATTTTGTCAAAATTTTATTTCTTTAGAAAATTTTTTGAAAATTTTATTTCTATAGAAAATTTTTTGAAAATTTTATTTCTATAGAAAATTTTTTGAAAATTTTATTTCTAAGAAAATTTTTTGAACATTTTATTTTAAGAAAATTTTTTGAAAATTTTATTTCTATTGAAATTTTTTTTGAAAATTTTATTTCTATAGAAAATTTTGTAAAAATTTAATTTCTATAGAAAATTTTGAAAAAAATTTATTTCTATAGTAAATTTTTTCAAAATTTTATTTCTATAGAAAATTTTTTCAAAATTTTATTTCTATAGGAAATTTTTTCAAAATTTTGTTTCTATAGGAAATTTTTTCAAAATTTTGTTTCTATAGAAAATTTTGTAAAAATTTTATTCCTATAGAAAATTTTTAAAAAATTTTATTTCTATAGAAAATTTTGTTAAAATTTCATTTCTAGAGAAAATTTTGTCAACATTTTATTTCTATAGAAAATTTTGTCGAAATTTTATTTCTATAGAAAATTTTATTAAAATGTTATTTCTATAGAAAATGTTGTCAAAATGTTATTTCATTGGAAAATTTTGTCAAAATTTTATTTTTATGGATAATTTTGGCAAAATTTTATTTCTACAGAACAGTTTGTTAAAAATTTATTTATATTGCAAGTTTCCTCGAAATTTTATTTCTATAGAAAATTTTGTCTAAATTTTATTTTTATAGAAAATTTTATCAAAATTTTATTTCTATAGAAAATGTTGTCAAAATTTTATTTCATTGGAAAATTTTGTCAAAATTTTATTTCTATAGAAAATTTGCTTAAAATTTTATTACTATACAAAAATTTGTCAAAATTTTATTTCTATAACATTTTTCTTTTTTTATCTTTTTTAGAATATGTTGTCAAAATTTTATTTCATTGGAAAATGTTGTCAAAATTTTATTTCTATAGAAAATTGTGTTAAAATTTTATTTCTATAGAAAATTTTGTCAACATTTTATTTCTCTAGAAAATTTTGTAAAAATTTTATTTCTCTAGAAAATTTTGTAAAAATTTATTTCTCTAGAAAATTTTGTAAAAATTTTATTTCTATAAATAATTTTGTCAAAATTTTATTTCAATAGAAAATTTGTTTGAGAAGAATATTTTTTTAAATCTACCAAAACATCAATCATTCCGATCTACCAAACTACCAATCTACCAAACAGTACAAAATCTACCAGTTTTAGTAGAATTCTACCAACTGTGGCAGACGTGTTAGCATGTCTGTCTTGCCGACATAATTATGAACCGATATGGACCGATATGGACCAGTTTTTACATGACTAGTAGAGGCCACGTACTAAATTTCAACTGGATACCTATAAGTAGTCCGATATGGCACATTTGCCATACCTTTCCCCACACGCCGATATATGTACTTAGCTGACGCAAGTACATAATGCCATCAATATTCGGTATCGTTTGTTGAGAGTGTCGACTCTGTCGTACTTTCTATTCGAATCACTATCGGTCACAGCAGTTGACTCGCATTTACTAAATCGACTTAAGTTCTATTGCATTTTTTTCTCGCATTTTTGTTTTTACAGATTTTTTTTTTTTGTTTCGACTAAAAAGTATCATCATCAGTCTGCTGTATATCCGTTGACAAACGGAACATCATCACTACGAGAGTAAGTTTTTCTTGAAATTTATTTTCTACCCCTTCGTATCTGGCTCCATTTCAGTTAGTCTATATGGCCAACTTCCTATGACCATATTTTAATATTGTTTCATCTAGCCAGACACGAATGCATCTTAGGTTCCTACCAAGAGGATTTTCTCTTTGCGTGGAATCTATTTACAAATTTACAAGACCTTGTGAAGTTAGGCCTTACATAAAAAGGCCTGTATATAACAACTTCGTATATGTAAATATAATATTTTATTCCTAGGGGAAATTTTGATCCTTGTGAAAAGATAAAATTGTATTAGAAAATTTTGTCAAAATTTTAGATCTACAGAAAATTTTGCCATAATTTTATTTCTATAGAAAGTTTTGTTAAAATTTTATTTCTATAGGAATTTTGTTCTACGGGAAAAATGTTGTCAAAATTATATAGGAAGAAAATTTTGTCAATATTTTATTTCTATAGAAAATTTTGCAAAATTTTATTTCTAAGAAATTTTTTTTTCTATAGAAAATTTTGTCAAAATTTGTTAAAATTTTAACATTAAAATTTTTTTTAAAAATTTTATTGGTAGTGAAAATTCTTTCAGAATTTTATTTCTATAAAATGAAGTGTCAAAATTTTATCTCTATAGAAAACTTGTCAAAATATTATTTCTATAGGAAATTTTTTCATATAGAAAAATTTGTCAATTTTTTACCTATAGAAAATTTTATTCCTAGAGGGTTTTTTTATCAAAATGTTATTTCTATAGAAAATTTTGTCAATATTTTATTCCTTGAGAAAAATTTGTCACACATTTTAATTCTTTACAAAAATTTGTCAAACATTTTAATTCTTTAGAAAACTTTGTCAAAATTTTATTCCTCCTCAAAATTTTTTTCCCATACAAAATTTTGTCAAAATTTTATTTCTTTAGTAAATATTGTCAAAATTTTAAATCTATAGCAATTTTTGTCAAAATTGTATTTCTATAGAATTTTTTTTCAAAATTTTATTTCTCTAGAAAATTTTTTCACCCTTTTTTTTAAAGAAAATTTTTGTCAAAATGTTATTTCTATAGAAAATTTAGTCAAAATTATATTTTTTATAGAAAATTTTGTCAAAATATTATTTCTATAGAAAACGTTGTCAAAATTTTATTTCTATAGAAAATTTTGTCAACATTGTATTTCTATACAAAATTTTGTCAACATTATATTTCTATAGAAAATTCGTCAAATATTTATTTATATAGAAAATTTTATTTCTATACAAAATTTTGTCAACATTTTATTTCTATAGAAAATTCGTCAAATATTTAATTATATAGAACATTTTGTCAAAATTTTATTTTTGTAGAAAATGTTGTCAAAATTTTATGCCTATGTAGAATTTTGTCAAAATTTTATGGATATAGAATTTTTTGTTAACATTTAATTTCTATAGAAAATTTTCTTAAAATTTTATTTCTATAGAAATTTGTGTCAAAATTTTATCCCTTAAAAAAATTCAGATTTTATTTCGTAGCAAATCTTGTCAAAATTTTATTTCTAGAAAAAAAAAAATTATTTCTATATGAAAATTTTTTCAAAATTTTAAATCTTTAAATTTTTGTCAAAATTTTATTTCTAGAAATTTTGTCAAAATTTTTCCGAGAGAAAATTTTGTCAAAATTTTTCCGAGAGAAAATTTTGGCAAATTTTTATTCTATACAAAATTTTATCAAAATTTTATTTTGATCGAATATTTTGTCAAAATGCTATTTTGATAGAAAATTTTGTCAATATTTAATTTCTATAGATAAATTTCTTAAAATTTTATTTCTGTAGAAAATTGTGTCAAAATTTTATCCCTAGAGAAAAATTTATTAAAATTGTATATCTTAGAAAATTTTGTCAAAATTGTATGCCTATGTAGAATTTTGTCAAAATTTTATGCATATAGAATTTTTTGTTAACATTTAATTTCTATAGAAAATTTTCTTAAAATTTTATTTCTGTAGAAATTTGTGTCAAAATTTTATCCCTTGAAAAAATTAAGATTTTATTTCGTAGCAAATATTGTCAAAATTTTATTTTTAGAAAAAAAATTTATTTCTATATGAAATTTTTTTCAAAATTTTAAATCTATAAATTTTTGTCAAATTTTTATTTCTAAATATTTTTTCAAAATTTTTCCGAGAGAAAATTTTGTCAAATTTTTATCCTATACAAAATTTTATCAAAATTTTATGTTGACAGAAAATTTTGTCAAAATGCTATTTCGATAGAAAATTTTGTCAATATTTAATTTCTATAGATACATTTTTAAAATTTTATTTCTGTAGAAAATTGTCTCAAGATTTTATCACTAGAGAAAAATTTATTAAAATTGTATATCTTAGAAAATATTGTCAAAATTTTATTTCTAGAGAAAATTTTCCTAATTTTTTTTGCATATAGGAAATTTTGCCAAAATTGTATTCATAGAGAAAATGTTGTCAAAGTTTTATTCCTAGAGAAAATTTTGTCAAAATTTTACTCAGAGAAAATTTGGTCAAAATTTTACTCATAGAGAGAAGTTGGTCAAAATTTTATTTCTGGAGACAATTTTTGTCAAAATTTTATTCCTAAAAAACAATTCATGAAAATTTTATTCCTATAGAAAATTTTGTGAAAATTTTTCCAAGAAGAACTTTTCTCAAAATTTTATTCCAATAGAAAATTTTGTCAAAATTTATTCCTAGTGAAAATTTTGTCAAATTCATATTCTAAGAGAAAATTATTATGTATTTCTATATAAAATTTTCTCAACATTTGATTCCCAGAGAAACGTTTGTCAAAGTTTTATGTGTATAGAAATCTTTGGTGAACATTTAATTTCTATAAAAAATTTTCTTCCTTGAGAAAATTTTAATTCTTTAGAAAATATTGTCAAAATTTTATTTCTAGACAAAATTTTGTTAAATTTTTTGTTCCTAGAGAAAATTTTGTCAAAATTTTATTCCTAGAGAAAATTGTTTCAAAATGGTTTTCCTAGAGTAAATTTTGTCAAAATTTTGTTTTGTTGAAAATTTTTTCAAGATTTTATTTCTATAGAAAATTTTGTCAAATTTTTATTCTTGGAGAAAATGTTGTCAAAATTTTATTGCCATTTCTGTACACAATCTTCCGTAGAAGGTGTATAAATAAGATTCGACCTGGCCGAACATTCGCTTTAAGCTTTGTTTTGTAGATGGGGGTATATCTAATAAGGCATGACAGTAGGCCTTATTTAACCTCTTCTAGTTAGCCTTGCTATTGCACTATATTAGTAAGTTTTTAACATAAACATTAAATTAAACTATAAAATGCAAATCTAAGCTTTTACAATCACTTTACTTCAGGATGTCAACTAGCCAACCATACAACCAACCCAGATGCTATTCCAGGCAGTCAGTCAGCATGCGGCTAAGTGCATAGTGGGAGGTTGTTTGCTCTAAGTACAAAAAAATCTAAAAAAAAGAAAAAAAAAAAAAAAAAACGTTACGAAAGATTATGACAGGAAAACACAAACTTTTCTAAAGTAGATGTGAAACAGAGGAAATATATGAAATTTATTCATGATATAAAATTCGAATGAAATATGATGGCAAAAAATATCTTCGACAAAAAAAGAAAGAAAATCTAAAAAAAACATCAGCCTGTCAAGACCTCGAAAGTAAATTATTCATTTGTAGTCTAAGGCCAATTGTGGATAAAACTTGGAAATGGTGTGGTATTGTGGAGAATTTATAAACAAAATTTCTGTTTAAAATAGAAATTCTTTAAATTATGGTCAAATGCATAAATTCAATTGTTAAAAAGGAACATATAAAGAAATTCCAAAGTCGGGCGGGGCCAATTATATTATAGAGTTCACCATCCCGTAGGCCATTTTTGGTATTGATATCTCCGCAGCCACTCAGGCCAAAACTAATCTACAAAATTTGAAGAAAATTTTACCAAAAAAACAAAAAAAAAAAAACAAATTATTTTGCAGTGCTTGATAAAATGTTTGTGGTTATTATAAAAAAAAAAGCTTTTTTCGGTAACTTCAAATCCCATTTTAGTCCAAGCCCATTTTTATATTTTTTTGACATGATCGCAAATTCAATGCTTGTTATCGAATAAGCCTTCTTTCCCTATACGACGCTTACTTTATGAGATATAAGCAAAACAAAAAACTTTCACATAAATTGTTGACTTTTTTCAGAATTTGGATGGAATTTTCGATTTTTTGGGGTTGGTCCTCAATTAGCCGCCTGGGCCCGCAACTACGGCTGCCACAGTTGGTAGAATTTTACCAAAAATGGTAGATTTTTTAACGTAGATAGATAGAGTGGTAGAATTCTTGATGCTTTGGTAGATTTTGCAAAATCTTCCTGTCCAACTAACTGGTACTTCAATTTTCTATGTATAGAAATAAAAATTTGACAAAGTTCTCTAAAGAAATAAATTTTTGACCACATATACTAGAGAACTAAAGTTTTAACAAAATTTTCTATAGAAATTAATATTGACAGCATTTCTATAGAAATAACATTTTGACAAAATTTTCTATAAAAATAAAATTTTGACAGAATTTTTTATAAAAATAAAATTTTGACAAAATTTTCGATGGAAACAATATTTTGACAAAATTTTCTATAGAAATAAATATTGACAAAATTTCTATAGCAATAAATATTGAGAAAATTGTTTATAGAAATCAAGTTTTGACCAATTGATCTACAGAAATAAAACTGGTGATTTTTATACCCTCCACCATAGGATGGGGGTATATTAACTTTGTCATTCCGTTTGTAACACATCGAAATATTGCTCTAAGACCCCATAAAGTATATATATTCTGGGTCGTGGTGAAATTCTGAGTCGATCTGAGCATGCCAGTCCGTCCGTCCGTCAGTCTGTTGAAATCACGCTAACTTCCGAACGAAACAAGCTATCGACTTGAAACTTGGCACAAGTAGTTGTTATTGATGTAGGTCAGATGGTATTGCAAATGGGCCATATCGGTCCACTTTTACGTATAGCCTCAATATAAACGGTCCCCCAAATTTGGCCTGCGATTGCTCTAAGAGAAGCAAATTTCATCCGATTCGGCTGAAATTTGGTACATGGTGTTAGTATATGGTCTCCAACAACCGTGCAGAAATTGGTCCATATCGGTCTACTTTTACGTATAGCCCCCATACAAACGGACCCCCAAATTTGGCTTGCGATTGCTCTAAGAGAAGCAAATTTCATCCGATCCGGCTGAAATTTGGTACATGGTGTTGGTATATGTTCTCTAATGACCATGCAAAAATTGGTCCACATCGGCCCATAATTATATATAGCCCCCATATAAACCGATCCCCAGATTTGACCTCCGGAGCCTCTTAGAGGAGCAAAAGTCATCCGATCCGATTGAAATTTGGTACTTGGTGTTAGTATATTGTCTCTAACAACCATGCCAAAATTGGTCCATATCGATCCATTATTATATATAGCCCCCATATAAGCCGATCCCCAGATTTGACCTCCGGAGCCTCTTAGAGGAGCAAAATTCATCCGATCCGGTTGAAATTTGGTACGTGGTGTTAGTATATGGTATTCAATAACCATGCAGGAATTGGTCCATATTGGCCTTTTATTATATATAGCCCCCATATAAATCGATCTCCAGATTTGGCTTGCGGAGTCTCTAAGAGAAGCAAATTTCATCCGATCCGGTTGAAATTTGGTACGTGGTGTCAGCATATGATATCGGTTAATATTCATGGTTGCCATTCGAGCCAAAAATAATTTACCAAAATTTTATTTCTATAAAAAATTTTGTTAAAATTTTATTTCTATAGAAAATTTTTGTTAAAATTTTATTTCTATAGAAAATCTTGTCAAAATTTTATTTCTATAGAAAAATTTTTCCAAATTTTATTTCTATAGAAAATTTTTGTTAAAATTTTATTTCTATAGAAAATCTTGTCAAAATTTTATTTCTATAGAAAATTTAGTCAAAATTTTATTTCTATAAAAAATTTTGTTAAAATTTTATTTCTATAGAAAAGTTAGTCAAAATTTTATTTCTATAAAAAATTTTGTTAAAATTTTATTTCTATAGAAAAGTTTGTTAAAATTTTATTTCTGTGGAGAATTTTATCAAAATTTTCTTTCTATAGAAAATTTTGTGAAAATTTTGTTTCTATAGAAAATTTTGTTAACATTTTTTTATGTCTATAGAAAATTTTGTCAAACTGAATTATATACGTATTTGATCGATCTTTTTTGATTTAATATAACCACGTATGGACTTACATACAATTTCGAAGACGGTGTTAGAAGGTTTTAAGATACCTTGCTATCAGCAAGCGTTACCGCAACTTAAGAAATTCGATTGTGGATGGCAGTGTTTAGAAGAAGTTTCTACGCAACCCATGGTGGAGGGTACATAAGCTTCGGCCTGGGCGACCTTAAGGCCGTACATATTTGTTTTAATTTGGCAAAATTTTCTTCAAGTTTTGATAGATTATTTTTATTAAAATTTTTGATCACGAATTAACCTCTTCTGCGACGCTTAGCTATGTTAGATGTGACCTAAAACATTTTTCTTAAAAAAATCGATTTTTTATGATTTGTATAGAATTTCTAATTTTTTGGGGGTGATCAAGATTTAACTTCGCTCTAAGACGCTTAGGTTAGAAGATATGACAAAGAGAAGTTTTGCATATAATAATTTGAACCTTTCTAGGATTTTGATGGACTTTTATTATTATTTTTTTTTTTTTTTTTTTTTTTTGATGATCACGGAATTACCTCCTTTTCGTTGGAGGACGCTTAGTTTGGGAGGTATGAGCTAAAGAAGTTTTCCATAGAAAAATTTCGTTTTTTTTAATGATTTGAATAGAATTTCCCATTTTTTTGGTGGTGATCACTCTGGGACTCTAGTTTAAGAGATATGAGCCAAATAAGATTTTCATAAAAATATTTCGATTTTGATCAAGAATTAATCTATTTTCGGCTCTACGACGCTTGATTTAGGAGGTATGAGCAAAATAACTTTTTCTACTACACTTAACTTATGATATATGATTTAAACATTTCGACTTGTTTAGAAGTTTAATGGAATTTTCGGGTTTTTGCGGGTGATGAAGGAGTAACCTCTTTTTGGCTCGACGATGCGTAAACTAAGATATATGAGTAACAGAAGGTTTCCATATAAAATTTGGACTTCTTAGAATTTGTATGGATTGTCAATTTTTGTTGGGGTTGAGGTCACAAATTATCCTCATTTTGGCACTACGAAGCTTAATTTAGAAGATATGAGCAAATTACGTTTTTCGTATAAAGTTTTATGGCGATTTCGATTGGGAAAAAAGGTGCAACATTCTCGAAATTGATTGCAAAATATCAAGGACACTATCTTAGATTTTGGATCCGGTATCCCTCACAATATTATGAATTAACAATAACTTTGGACTGACAATATCATTTGGGCGAAAAAAACAATGAGGGAAAAAGTAGTGTAACACCAAGGAAACATATTTTTTGCGAATCGAAAACGCCCTTAGATTTTTATACCCTCTTCCATAGGATGGGAGGTATATTACCCTCTAATGCCCAATCCCGCCTTTAGGCGTGCTTAGTTAAATGAGGAAGCTTTTAGTAAAACACAACTTAAGCCAACAAAAATGGGCAAAATAAAAAGAAAACTTAGTTAAAACTTTTCAAGAGGCTTTGCAGCAGATACTGAATTTTACCGTATAATTTTTTCTTGTGTCGTTTTTATACCCTCCACCATAAGATGGGGGTATATTAACTTTGTCATTCCGTTTGCACAACTGACGCTCAGATTTGGCTTGCGGAGCCTCTTGGAGGAGCAAAATTCATCCGATCCGGTTGAAATTTGGTACATGGTGTTTGTATATGGTCTCTCACAAACATGCAAAAATTGGTTCAAATCGGTCCATAATTATATATAGCTCCCATATAAACCGATCCCCAGATTTGGTTTGCGGCGCCTCCAAGAGAAGCAAATTTTATCCGATCTGGCTGAAATTTGGTGCATGGTGTAAGTATATGGTCTATAACAACCGTGCGAAAATTGGTCTACATCGGTCAATAATTATATATAACCCCCATATAAATCGATCCCCAGATTTGTCTTCCGGAGCCTTTTGGAGGAGCAGAATTCATCCGATCCGGTTGAAATTTGGTACGTGGTGTTATTATATGGTCTCTAGCAACGATGCAAAAATTGGTCCATATCGGTCCATAATTATATATAGCCCCTATATAAACCGATCCCCAGATTTGTCCTCCGTTGCCTCTTTGTGGAGCAAAATTCATCCGATCCGGTTGAAATTTGCTACGTGGTGTTATTATATGGTCTCTAGCAACGATACAAAAATTGGTCCATATCGGTATATAATATATATAGCCCCCATATAAAACCGTTCCCCAGATTTGATCTCCGGAGCCTCTTGGAGAAGCAAAATTTATCCGATCCGGTTGAAATTTGGAACGTGGTGTTAGTATATGGCCGCTAATAACCATGCCAAAATTGGTCCATATCTGTCTATAGTTATATATAGCCGATCCCCAATCACACAAAAATTGGTCCAAATCGGTTCATATTCATGGTTGCCACTCGAGCTAAAAATAATCTACCAAAATTTTATTTCTATAGAAAATTTTGTCAAAATTTTTGTTCTATAGAAAATTTTGTCAAATTTTTTTCTATAGAAAATTTTGTCAAAATTTTATTTCTGTAGAAAATTTTGTCAAAATTTTATTTCTATAAAAAAATTGTCAAAATTTTATTTCTATAGAAAATTTTGTCAAAAATTTATTTCTATAGAAAATTTTGTCAAAATTTTATTTCTATAGAGCATTTTGTCCAAATTTTACTTCTATAGAAACTTTTGTCAAAATTTTATTTTTATAAACAATTTTGTCAAACTTAATTATATACGTATTTAATCGGCCTTTTTATACCCACCACCATAGAATGGTGACGGGGGTATAATAAGTTTGTCATTCCGTTTGTAACACATCGAAATATCGATTTCCGACTATATAAAGTATATATGTATTCTTGATCAGGGAGAAATTCTAAGACGATATAACGATGTCCGTCTGTCCGTCTGTCTGTCTGTCTGTCTGTCTGTCTGCCTGTCTGTCAGTCTGTCAGTTGTAATCACGCTACAGTCTTCAATAATGAAGCAATCGTGCTGAAATTTTGCACAAACTCGTCTTTTGTCTGCAGGCAGGTCAAGTTCGAAGATGGGATATATCGGTCCAGGTTTTGATATAGTCCCCATATAAACCGACCACCCGATTTGGGGTCTTGGGCTTGTAGAAATCGTAGTTTTTATCCAATTTGAAATTTGAAATCTAGAGGTATTTTATGACCATAAAGAGGTGTGCCAAAAATGGTGAGTATCGGTCCATGTTTTGGTATAGCCCCCATATAGACCGATCTCCCGTTTTTACTTCTTGGGCTTATAGAAACCGCAGTTTTTATTCAATTTACCTGAAATTGGAAATCTAGAGGTATTGTAGGACCACAAATACGTGTGCCAAAAATTGTGAGTATCGGCCCATGTTTTGGTATGGTCCCCATATATACCGATCTCCCGATTTTACTTCTTGGGCTTATAGAAACCGCAGTTTTTGTTCAATTTACTTGAAATTGGAAATCTAGAGGTATTTTAGCACCATAAAGAGGTGTGCCGAAAATGGTGAATATCGGTCCATATTTTGGTATAGCCCCCATATAGACCGATTTCCCGATTTTACTTCTTGGGCTTCTAGAATCCGTACTTTATATACAATTTGCCTGAAATTGGAAATTTATAGGTATTTTAGGACCATAAAGAGGTGTGCCACAAATGGTGAGTATCGGTCCATGTTTTGGTATAACCCCCATATAGACCGATATCCCGATTTTACTTCTTGGGCTTCTAGAATCTGAGGTTTTTATCCAATTTGCCTGAAATTGGAAATCAAGAGGTATTTTCGGCCCATAAAGGAGTGTGCCGAAAACGGTGAGTATCGGTCCATATTTTAGTATAGCCCGCATAAGAACGATCTCCCGATTTAACTTCTTGGGTTTCTAGAAACCGTAGTTTTTATCCGATTTGCCTGAAATTGTAAATATTCTGGTATTTTAGACTCACAAAAACGTGTATCGGATTAAGTTTTTATCGGTCCATTTGGTAATGCCTCCATATAGACCGACTTCACTTCTTGAGGGCATAGAAGGCGCACTGATCATGAAAATTGCTTGAAACTCAATGTAAAATTTCCAGATTTTACTTCTCGGGTGAAAATCTACAGATTTAAGATTTCAAATCAAGACGTTATTTTATAATTTTCTTGCACACTTACAAGAGATGTTAATGATTCCTCTAAAACTCAAACAAAAATGGTTCTTATAAATCCAGAATCTGATATAGTCCTCATAGGTGAAATCTTTAAATTTATCTTCGGGAAGTGTCCCCAAGTCCCCAAGTCCTCAAGCCCTCTTGAAATTTCAAAGGAAACCCTAATATTTGGTTCATGGTGGTGGGTATTTAAGGTTCGGCCCGGCCGAACTTACTGCTGTATATACTTGTTTAGTTTAATATATACCACGTATGGACTACCTTGCAATTTAGAAGACGGTGTTAGGAAGTTTTAAGATACCTTGTCATCGGCAAGTGTTACCGCAGTAGAAGTTTGTACGCAATCCATGGTGGTATATACTAGTTTTTTTTTATAATTTGAATGAAATTTTCGGTTTTTGTTGGGGGTGATGAAGGAATAACCACATTTTGAATATACAACGTTTTTCATATAACAAGTAAGAAAGTCTAAAGTCGGGCGGGGCCGACTATATTATACCCTGCACCACTTTGTAAATCTAAATTTTCGATACCATATCACATCCGCCAAATGTGTTGGGGGCTATATATAAAGGTTTGTCCCAAATACATACATTTAAATATCACTCGATCTGGACAGAATTTGATAGACTTCTACTAAATCTATAGACTCAAAATTTAAGTCGGCTAATGCACTAGGGTGGAACACAATGTTAGTAAAAAAAAATATGGGAAACGTTTAAATCTGAAGCAATTTAAGGGAAACTTCAAAAAATTTTATTTATGATTTATCGCTCGATATATATGTATTAGAAGTTTAGGAAAATTAGAGTAATTTTTACAACTTTTCGACTAAGCAGTGGCGATTTTACAAGGAAAATGTTGGTATTTTGACCATTTTTGTCGAAATCAGAAAAACATATATATGGGAGCTATATCTACATCTGAACCGATTTCAACGAAATTTGGCACGCATAGCAACAATGCTACTTCTACTGCCTGTGTAAAATTTCAACTAAATCGGAGTTAAAAATTGGCCTCTGTGGTCATATGAGTGTAAATCGAGCGAAAGCTATATATGGGAGATATATCTAAATCTGAACCGATTTCAACCAAATTTGGCACGCATAGCTACAATGCTAATTCTACTCCCTGTGCAAAATTTCAACTAAATTGGAGCAAAAAATTGGCCTCTGTGGTCATATAAGTGTAAATCGGCCGAAAGCTATATATTGGAGCTATATCTAAATCTGAACCGATTTCAACCAAATTTGGCACACATAGCTACAATGCTAATTCTACTCCCTGTGCAAAATTTCAACTAAATCGGAGCAAAAAATTGGCTTCTGTGGTCATATGAGTGTAAATCGGGCGAAAGATATATATGGGAGCTATGTCTAAATCTGAACCGATTTCAACCAAATTTGGCACGCATAGCTACAATGCTAACTCTACTCCCTGTGCAAAATTTCAACCAAATTGGGCTAAAACTATGGTTTCTGGGACCGTATTAGTCCATATCGGGCGAAAGATATATATGGGAGCTATATCTAAATCTGAACCGATTTCAATAAAATTTGGCACACTTGACTATAGTACTAATTGTTCTACTTGGGCAAAATTTTAAGCAAATTTGGGTAAAACTCTGGCTTCTGTGGCCATATAAGTCCATATCGGGCGAAATATATATATGGGAGCTATATCTAAATCTGAACCGATTTCTTCCAAAATCAATATGGATCTATTCTGAACCAAAACACATACTTGTGCCAAATTTTAAGTCGATTGGACTAAAACTGCGACCTAGACTTTGATTACAAAAATGTGTTCACGGACAGACGGACAGACGGACAGACATGGCTATATCGACTCAGGAGCCCACCCTAAGCATTTTTGCCAAAGACACCATGTGTCTATCTCGTCTCCTTCTGGGTGTTGCAAACATATGCACTAACTTATAATACCCTGTTCCACAGTGTGGAGCAGGGTATAAAAATTTCGAGAAATTCAGGATTTGGATGGAATTTTCGATTATTTGGGTGATTTCGAATTTTCCCTATTTTAATGGATTTTTTTTTGTGGTAGTCAAGAAATAAGCTCCTCTGCACTCTAAGAGGCTTAGCTTAGGAGATATAAGCAAAATAATTGTTCATATAAAAAGTCGATTTTTTCGGATAGAATTTTCGATTATTGGGGGTGATCACGAATTGCACTCCTTTTTCCTATGAGGCGGAGATGTGCAATCTCTGATTTAAAGTGATTTCAATCAACAAATTAATTAATGTAATTTGTTTTCTGAATCGAAAAAAATATTTTTTCTGTGTCGATATGACTTTAAGTATTCCTTCACATTTTTCTTATGAATTTCATAAAAATACGCCCCATAATGCTATTAAGTAGGTCTCTTAAAGACCCTTTTTCCGGTGAGAATATTCTTTGTTTTTGTTTGTTTGTTGTTTGAAAACAGCAATATCAACTTGCATTTTTATATATCTGAAAGTTAATTCATTTATTAAAATCTTGTGCAAATTAAAGTTCTTTTTCTTTGTCATTGCATTGTATTGGTGTTTGTTTAAATATTCCATCGTTTCTTTGGTTTAAACATTTACAATGCAATATGTGTACGCTTTTATGTAGAATAGGTCGTATCGGTGTGATTGCAGGGGTTACTGGAACTGACTGGGAGTGAAAATGTGGAAGTTTTTTGTTTTAATGTGACCAAAAAAATGACTCGAAAATTGCGCCCAAGGTGTCGTAGAGCGTCGAAGAGCGAAAAGGAATTTAATTAGTGACCATCAACAAAAAATCGAAAATTCCATAAAAATTCTGAAAAATAAAAATTTTTATATGAAAAACTTTTTTTTTGCTCATACCTATATTATGTGTCGTAGAGCCTAAAGGAGGTAGGCACGAGAACTAGCCCCCCCCCCCCCCTCTACACTAAAAAAATACTTGGAATTTGGGATTTTGGTATTCCTTCCGAGCCAAAGATGTGGTTTCTTTATAATAAAGACATTATTAAGAACCAATTTAGCTTTAAATAAAATTAAAATTAGGATAAAGATCTCATTTATCGAATTTTCATTCGCATTTTGCGATACATTACTAAAGCTATACATGAAAAACAAGTGCCAGTTTGGCCGTAAGTTTGGCCAGGCCGATGGCAAAGTATCTTAAAACTTCTTAACACCGTCTTCTCAATTGTAGGTTAGTCCATACGGGGTATATATTAAACAAAAAATGTTGACAACATTTTCTATAGAAATAAAATTTTAACAAAATTTTCTATAGAAATAAAATCTTCGCAAAATATTGTATAGTAATAAAATTTTGATAAAATTTTCTACAGCAATAACATTTTGACAAAATTTTCTATAGAAATAAAATTTTGACAAAATTTTCTACAAAAATAAAATCTTGACAAATTTTCTACAAAAATAAAATCTTGACAAAATATTGTATAGCAATAACATTTTGACAAAATTTTCTATAGTAATAAAATTTTGACAAATTTTTCTATAGTAATAAAATTTTTACAAAATTTTCTATAATAATAAAATTTTGACAAAATTTTGTATAGCAATAAAATTTTGACAAAATTTTCTATAGAAATAAAATTTTGACAAAATTTTCTATAGAAATAAAATTTTGACAAAATTTTCTACAAAAATAAAATCTTGACAGAATATTGTATAGTAATAAAATTTTGACAAACTTTTCTATAGTAATAAAATTTTGAAAAAATTTTCTATAGAAATAAAATTTTGACAAAATCTTCTATAGTAATAAAATTTTGAAAAAAATTTTCTATATAAATAAAATTTTGACAAAGTTTTCTATAAAAATGAAATCTTGGCAAAATATTGTATAGTAATAAAATTTTGACAAAATTTTCTATAGAAATAAAATTTTGACAAAATTTTCTATAAAAATAAAATCTTGACAAAATTTTCTATAGAAATAAAATTTTGACAAAATTTTCTATAGAAATAAAATTTTGACAAAATTTTCTATAAAAATAAAATCTTGACAGAATATTGTATAGTAATAAAATTTTGACAAAATTTTCTATAGTAATAAAATTTTGAAAAAATTTTCTATAGAAATAAAATTTTGACATAATTTTCTATAGTAATAAAATTGTGAAAAAATTTTCTATATAAATAAAATTTTGACAAAATTTTCTATAAAAATAAAATCTTTGCAAAATATTGTATAGTAATAAAATTTTGACAAAATTTTCTATAGAAATAAAATTTTGACAAAATTTTCTATAAAAATAAAATCTTGACAATATTTTCTATAGAAATAAAATTTTGACAAAATTTTCTATAGAAATAAAATTTTGACAAAATTTTCTATAAAAATAAAATCTTGACAGAATATTGTATAGTAATAAAATTTTGACAAAATTTTCTATAGTAATAAAATTTTGACAAAATTTTCTATAGTAATAAAATTTTGAAAAAATTTTCTATAGAAATAAAATTTTGACAAAATTTTCTATAGTAATAAAATTTTGAAAAAAATTTCTATATAAATAAAATTTTGACAAAATTTTCTACAAAAATAAAATCTTGACAAAATATTGTATAGTAATAAAATTTTGACAAAATTTTCTATAGTAATAAAATTTTTACAAAATTTTCTATAATAATAAAATTTTGACAAAATTTTGTATAGCAATAAAATTTTGACAAAATTTTCTATAGAAATAAAATTTTGACAAAATTTTCTATAGTAATAAAATTTTGAAAAAAAATTCTATATAAATAAAATTTTGAGAAAATTTTCCATAGTAATAAAATTTAGACAAAATTTTCTATAGTAATAAAATTTTGACAAAATTTACTATAGAAATAAAATTTGGTAGATTATTTTTGGGGATCGGCTATATATAACTATAGACCGATATGGACCAATTTTGGCGGCCATACTTGTATACTAGCGCAATGTACCAAATTTCACCACGTACCACATTTCAAGCGATTCGGGTGAATTTTGCTCTTCCAAGGGGCTCCGGAGTTCAAATCTGGGGATCGGTTTATATGGGGGCTACATATAATTATGGACCGATATAGACCAATTCCTGCATGTTTGCTAAAGACCATATACTAACACCACGTACCAAATTTCAACCGAATTGGATGAATTTGGCTCATCCACGAGGCTCCGAAGTTCAAATCTGGGGATCGGCTTATATGGGGGCTATATATAATTATGGACCGATGTGGAGAAATTTTTGCATGGTTGTCAGCGGCTAGATACTAGCGCAATGTACCAAATTTCACCAGGTACCAAATTTAAACCGGATCGTGTGAATTTTGCTATTCCAAGGGGCTTCGGAGTGCAATTCTGCGGATCGGTTTATATGGGGGCTATATATAATTATCGACCGATATGGATCATGGTTATTAGAGACCATATACTAACACCATGTACCAAATTTCAGCCGGATCGGATGAAATTTGCTTCTCTTAGAGTCTCCGCAAGCCAAATCTGGGGATCGGTTTATATGGGGGCTATATATAATTATGGACCAATCTCGACCAATTTTTGCGTGGTTGTTACAGACCATATTCTCACACCATGTACTAAATTTCAGCCGGATCGGATAATTTTGCTCCGCCTAGGAGCTCCGCAATCCAAATCTGAGCGTCGGTTTATATGGGGACTATACGTAAAAGTGGTCCGATATGGCCCATTTGCTTTACCATCCGACCTACATCAATAACAACTACTTGTGCCAAGTTTCAAGTCGATAGCTTGTTTCGTTCGGAAGTTAGCGTGATTTCAACAGACGGACGGACGTGGCTAGATCGGCTCAACTTTCACCACGACCCAGAATATATTTACTTTATGGGGTCTTAGAGCAATATTTCGATGTGTAACAAACGTAATGACAAAGTTAATATACCCCCCATCCTATTGTGGAGGGTATAAAAAACAAATTCCAAATTAGACCAAAAAAGACTTTAAACCAAAGATACAAAATCCTCGAAATAAGTTTTAGACTAAATTTGAAGCGTTTTTAACTTAAATCTACAAATTCAATATTTCAGTTAATTTAAGGACGAATTCATTAAATCAAAAAGGTTTTTCTTTACTATATGGAAAATTTTCGTTAGTTCAAGGACAGACAATTTTAACGAGCGACGAATATTTCTAATATTTGTGTCCTAAATTTAATGAAAAACAATTTTTGTGAAGCAAAGATTATAAACTTTATTAAACATTTCATTATTTGAAAGAAATTTGTTCTTAATATTGTGTTAATTGCGCATTCTAATCTTTAATGCCTCGTAAATATTTTTTTTTTGTGTAGAACAAATCGAAATTGATATATGAACTTTTTTGTCCATATCTCTTCAACTAAGCGTCGTAGAGCTATTCGTAACCACCTTCAAAAAAAAAAAATTTAATTATATCCCTGAATAAAAATCTAAATTTTCTTTTGCTTATATCCCCTAAACTAAGCGCTGTTGAGCGAAAACAAGGTTAATTTGTGATATTTTGTAATAGAGGCAACATCAGGTTAATTCGAGACCACCAAAAAGTTAAAGTTCTGAAAAAAATAGAAAATTTTTTTACACAAAAATTTCTTTTGTTCATATCTTCTAAGCTGTGTCCTACAGCGATAACGAGATTAATTCGTGATCAAATGGAAAAAAATTTAAAATTCCCTAGAAATCCAGGAAAAAAGTAATTTCTCTATGAAAAACTTCTTTTGCTCAAAACTGCTAAGTTAAACATCGTTAAGCGAAGAATGTTAATTTCTAATATCTCCTAAAAAATCGGATATTCCATTCTTTTGCTCATGTCTCCTAAGCCAAGCACCGTAGAGGCAAAAGGAGGTTAATTCGAAAAATCGAAATTTCGCTATGAAAATTTTTTCTGCTCATATCTCCTAAATTAAGCGTCCTAGAGCGAAAAGCAGGTTAATTCGTGATCACTCCAAAAAAATTGAAAATTTGATTCAAATCCTAAAAAATTCAAATTTTTGTATGAATAACATCTATTGCTCATGTCCTCTAAACTAAACGTCGTAGAGCCAAAAGGATCTTAATTGGTGATACCCTCAGTTTTTTTGCCGATTCTTCTAAATTAAGTGCCGAAGAGCCAAAAAGAGATTAATTCGTGATTACCCTCAAAAAATCAAAAATTCTTTCCAAATCCTAACAAAATTCAAATTTTTATATAAAAAATTTATTTTCCTCATATATTCTAAACTCAGTGTCCTATAGCGGAAAGAACTGCACTCAATTCGTTGATTTGACTTTGGCAAAGGAAAAGTCAAATATTTATACAAAATGTATTTAGGCAAAGTCGACTATTGAAAACCCATTATTCGGAAGGTTCGAGTGTAATTTACATTGGGTTTAGTGAATTACCCAAATTTATTCTAATAATTGTTGATAGTTTTGCTGCATGATGAGGAATGTGGTAATTCCGAAACGGCTGTCCATCCAACCATCTACAGAGATTTGCCCAATGCATAGGTTAAGTCAACACAATGGTTTTAATATAGAAAATTTTGTTAAAATCTTATTTCTATAGAAAATGTTGTCAAAATTTTATTTCTTTAGAAAATGTTGTCAAAATTTTATTTCTATAGAAAATTTTGTCAAAATTTTATTTCTTTAGAAAATGTTGTCAAAATTTTATTTTTATTGAAAAAATTATCAAAATTTTACTTCTATAGAGAATTTTGTCAAAATTTTATTTCTATAGAAAATTTTGTCAAAATTTTATTTCTATTGAAAAATTTGTCAAAATTTTACTTCTATAGAGAATTTTGTAAAATGTTATTTCTATAGAGAATTTTGTCAAAATTTTATTTCTATAGAAAATTTTCTCAAAATTTTATTTCTATAGAAAATTTTGTCAAAATTTTATTTCTATGGAAAAATTTTATCAAAATTTTATTTCTATAGAGGATTTTGTCAAAATTTTATTTCTATAGAAAATTTTCTCAAAATTTTATTTCTATAGAAAATTTTGTCAAAATTTATTTCTGTGGACAATTTTGTCAAAATTTTACTTTTATAGAGAATTTTTTCAAAATTTTATTCTGGGAAATTTTGTCAAAATTTTACTTCTATAGATAATTTTGTCAAAATTTTATTTCTATAGCAAATTTTGTCCAAAGTTTTGTCAAAATTTTATTTCTATAGAGAATTTTGTCAAAATTTTACTTCTATAGAAAATGTTGTCAAAGTTTTACTTCTATAGAAAATTTTGTCAAAATTTTACTTCTATAGAGAATTTTACCAAAATTTTATTCTGGGAAATTTTGTCAAAATTGTATTTCTATAGAGAATTTTGTCAAAGTTTTACTTCTATGGAAAATGTTGTCAACATTTTATTTCTATAGAGAATTTTGTCAAAATTGTACTTCTATGGAAAATGTTGTCAACATTTTCTTTCTATAGAGAATTTTGTAAAAATTTTATTTCTAGAGAAAATTTCTATAGACAATTTTTTCCAAATTTTATTTCGATAGCAAATTAATGTACCTCTTAGTTGAAGAGGTATATCTAGAGGTAAAATCTACCAGAACATCAAGAATTCTACCATTCTACCGAACAGTACAAAATCTACCACTTTTGTTAGAATTCTGCCACCTTTGGTAACCGTGATTGGTGTTCAAATCTAAGTCTTAGTATGTACAAAATAGCTCCAGGCCGGACAAACTCAGTTACATTTTGTCATTATTTTATTTTAGCTCTAAAATACTTTACGACCGCACTTAGTTAGAATCTTAAATTTACATTAAGCCCTCAATTTTTATACCCTTCACCACTACTGTGGTACAGGGTATAATAAGTTTGTGCGTTTGTATGTAACGCCAAGAAGGAAAAATCTGAGACCCATCGTTTAGTATACCGATTGTCTTAGAATTAAATTCTGAGTCGATTTAGCGATGTCCGTCTGTCTGTCTGTCTGTCTGTTGATGTATTTTTGTGTGCAAAGTACAGCTCGCAGTTTTAGTCCGATTGTCCTAAAATTTGGTCCTGTTTCGGCTTAAAGACGATCCCTATTGATTTTGGAAAAAATCGGTTCAGATTTAGATATAGCTGCCATATATATTTTTCACCGATCTGGTCATAATTGGCGTGTATATCAACCGATCTTCCTCAAATTCCGTACATCCGAATATTTTATGAGTCTCGAAAAACTTGCAAAATATCAGCCAAATCGGTTCAGATTTAGATATATCTCCCATATATAGCTTTCGCCCGATTTACACTCATTTGCCCACAGAGGCCAATTTTTTGCTCCGATTTAGTTGAAATTTTGCATAGGGAGTAGAGGTAGCATTATAACTATGCGTGCCAAATTTGGTTGAAATCGGTTCAGATTTGGATATATCTCCCATATATAGCTTTCGCCCGATTTACACTCATATGACCACAGATACCATTTTTTAACTCCGATTTAGTTGAAATTTTGCACAGGGAGTAGAATTAGCATTGTAGCTATGCGTGCCAAATTTGGTTGAAATCGGTTCAGATTTTGATATATCTCCCATATATAGCTTTCGCCCGATTTACACTCATATGACCACAGAGGCCAATTTTTAACTCCGATTTAGTTGAAATTTTGCACAGGGAGTAGAATTAGCATTGTAGCTATGCGTGCCAAATTTGGTTGAAATCGGTTCAGATTTAGATATAGCTCCCATATATATGTTTTTCTGATTTCGACAAAAATGGTCAAAATACCAACATTTTCCTTGTAAAATCGCCACTGCTTAGTCGAAAAGTTGTAAAAATGACTCTAATTTTCCTAAACTTCTAATACATATATATCGAGGGATAAATCATAAATAAATTTCTTCGAAGTTTCCTTAAAATTGCTTCAGATTTAAACGTTTCCCATATTTATACCCTTCACCACTACTGTGGTACAGGGTATAAAAAGTTTGTTCATTTGTATGTAACGCCAAGAAGGAAAAATCTGAGACCCATCGTTTAGTATACCGATCGTCTTAGAATTGAATTCTGAGTCGATTTAGCGATGCCCGTCTGTCTGTCTGTCTGTCCGTCTGTCTGTCTGTTGATGTATTTTTGTGTGCAAAGTACAGCTCGCAGTTTTAGTCCGATTGTCCTAAAATTTGGCATAGGGTCCTGTTTTGGCTCAAAGACGATCCCTATTGATTTTGGAAAAAATCGGTTCAGATTTAGATATAGCTGCCATATATATTTTTCACCGATCTGGTCATAATTGGCGTGTATATCAACCGATCTTCCTCAAATTCCGTAGATCCGAATATTTTATGAGTCTCGAAAAACTTGCAGAATATCAGCCAAATCGGTTCAGATTTAGATATAGCTCCTATATATAGCTTTCGCCCGATTTACACTCATTTGCCCAATTTTTTGCTCTGATATAGTTGAAATTTTGCACAGGGAGTAGAATTAGCATTGTAGCTATGCGTGTCAAATTTGGTTGAAATCGGTTCAGATTTAGATATAGCTCCCATATATAGCTTTCGTCCGATTTACACTCAAATGACCACAGAGGCCAATTTTTGCCTCCGATTTAGTTGAAATTTTGCACAGGGAGTATACTTAGCATTGTAGCTATGTGTGCCAAATTTGGTTGAAATCGGTTCAGATTTAGATATAGCTCCCATATATAGCTTTCGCCCGATTTACACTCATATGACCACAGAGGCCAATTTTTAACTCCGATTTAGTTGAAATTTTGCACAGGGAGTAGAATTAGCATTGTAGCTATGCGTGCCAAATTTGGTTGACATCGGTTCAGATTTAGATATAGCTCCCATATATATGTTTTTCTGATTTCGACAAAAATGGTCAAAATACCAACATTTTGCTTGTTTTTGTACTAACATTGTGTTCCACCCTAGCGCATTAGCCGACACAAATTTTGAGTCTATAGATTTTGTAGAAGTCTATCAAATTCTGTCCAGATCGAGTGGTATTTAAATGTATGTATTTGGTACAAACCTTTATATATAGCCCCCAACACGTTTGACGAATGTGATATGGTATCGAAAATTTAGATCTACTAACTGGTGCAGGGTATAATATAGTCGGCCCCGCCCGACTTTAGACTTTCCTTACTTGTTAGTAATGGACTCAATATTAGTTATACTCGTGACAAAACTCCCATAAAAATGTACCCCTTAATGTTCTTAAATATTGAAATGCGGTTTATCGCTCAAACCTATACCAATGTTACCCCACAAATGCTTATGTTATCTACTTCAGTAGGGGTGGTTTAGGGTATGATATAGTCGGCCCCGCCCGACTTTCTACTTTACTTACTTGTTATTTTTGAAATTTTCACTATATGTCCCAATGTCCTGAATTAACAAAAACCTCATAAAATTGTGTCCTTCTGAATACAAGTGTGCGATTGCAATGGCTTTGTTTGTATGCATGCGATAGTGTATGTATGTGAGTTGTGACAATGTGTATGAGTAAATAAACACACTTCATATATGTAGGTATTTGCATGAGTGTGTGTGTACACTGGAACGCAAACACATACACACACACACACTAGTACATGCTTACATTTACATTAACGCATTTTTTGTGTAAATACAAAATGCAACGTTTATTTTCACTTCTCGTTATGTTTATATAAAATTTATATTTGCTTTATAATTTGCAACATTAATTTTAATGTTTATCCGTCCCCATGAAATGTTGCTGTTTCATTTCGATGGTTGCTTGGGGAGGGGTTGGGGACTAGGTTGGTGGGTTTATTGCTGAGTGAACTCATTCGTTCTTTTAGCAACATTTCATTGCATTTCGTTTTTAGTTGTAGATGCGTATATGCGTACACACATTAAAATATAGTTGAGTGTGAACGCCCATTTATTATGCACTGAAAGAAAATATAGCTGGCACATGTTCACAGATTTTATGTTTGAGAGAGCAACCGAATTTTAAATTTAATAAAAACAAGTAGGAGCTATGCCTCATCTAACACCTATAGATTTAGTAGGCCACTAATATTGAGGCCATTATTAAAACAAGTGATTAAAGTAGAAAGTCGGGCGGGGCCGACTATATCATACCCTTAACCATACCTACCGAATTAGTAAACATAATCATTTGTGGGGTGTTTCCTTATAGAAGAAAACTAAAGGGTGAAACTTTTGTGCTTATAAGAATCAAAATCGAGCGAAAGATAGATAAGGGATTTATATCTAAATCTGAACCGATTTCAAAATTTTATTTCTGCAGAAAATTTCGTCAACATTTTATTTCTACGGAAAATTTTTTCAAAATTTTATTTCTACAGAAATTTTTTTCAAAATTTCAATTCTACCCACAAAATTTTTTTTCTGATTCAATCACGAAATTAATTGATCCAATTAATTTTTTAATTGACGTGTCTTCAATCACAAATCCATCCGTCCATCTGTTGAAATCACGCTAACTTCCGAACGAAACTAGCTATCGACTTGAGACTTGGCACAAGTAGTTGTTATTGATGTAGGTCGGACGCTCCCCAGATTTGGCTTGCGGAGCCTCAAAGAGAAGCAAATTTCATCCGATGTTGCTGAAATTTGGTACATGATGTGGTATAGGGTCTTTAACAACCATGCAAAAATTGGTCCACATCGGTCTATAATTATATATAGCCCCATATAAACCGATCCCCATATTTGGCTTGCGGAGCCTCAAAGAGAAGCAAATTTCATCCGATCCGGCTGAAATTTGGTACATGGTGTAACCATACGATCTCTAACAACCATGCAAAAATTGGTCCACATCGGTCTATAATTATATATAGCCCATATAAACCGATCCCCAGATTTGGCTTGCGGAGTCTCAAAGAGAAGCAAATTTCATCCGATCCGGCTGAAATTTGGTACATGGTGTAAGTATATGGTCTTTAATGACCATGCAAAAATTGGTCCACATCGGTCCATAATTATATAAAGCCCCCATATAAAGCGATCCCCAGATTTGGCTTGCGGAGCCTCAAAGAGAAGCAAATTTCATCCGATCCGGCTGAAATTTGGTACATGGTGTAATCATATGATCTCTAACAACCATGCCAAAAGTGGTCCATATCAGTCCATAATCATATATAGCCCCCATATAAACCGATCCCGTAATTTGGTTTAGGAGCCTATTGGAGGAGCAAATTTCATCCGAGTCAGTTGAGATATGGTACATTGTGCTAGTATATGGCCGTTAACAACCATGCCTAACTAGGTCCATATCGGTCTATAGTTATATACAGCCCTCAGATAATAAACTATCACAAGCGCCCTCGTTTAGTAACCTATCACAAGCGAGCCTGAAAATAAATAAACAAATCCACTTTAGAGCTGGATTTCCCTCCAGCTCCTCTCCACCACAAAAGATTTTCACAGTGTATTAAATGGCAAATGCACTTAAATGAAATAATGTATGTTGGCTTCTTTTAGGATGAGTTCTTCAATTCTCGCCACCCTTTGTTATTCATTCGGTGGGTAAAATTCAATGTTGGCTTCCTTTATGGTGGTTTTTACAGCTTAAATGTAAATGGCAACGCTTCAGTAGTTCAATGTTGTAAAATAGAGTTAGGGGGAGGTGTTACGCGCATCGTTATGTAATGTAATGACAATGCAACATTGTTACATTAAATTAATAAAGTTTTATATAATTTGATAACATCGTAACCAATTACATGTTTGGTTTTTATTATCCGAAAAAAGAGGGGTTTCCATAAAATTTAGAATAGTCAGGGAAATTCTGTTGAAAATCTAAAGCAATCTTAATTCACAAATGTTTTTTTATATTCTTCAGGAGAATCTGTAACGAAATATTGATTTGTAAATTGCAGCATAAATAATTATATTGATACTGTTATCATTGTCAATCTATATCTAAATATGGACAAATATTGATCATCACACGGATGAAAAAGACTGTTTTTCATATGTTTGGCTATAAACATTATATGTTTGGAACACAAATTTGTAAACACAATATTTTTGAGTGCAAGCATATAATGTTCATAAACTAGCATAACATGTTTGGGACATATATGTTAATATGTTAGAACATATTATGTTTGGGCCATAAAATGTTTGCAAATATAATATGCTTGGATGCAAACATATATTAATTTAGAAATAGCCTATAAACATATATGTGTTTAGTAGCTTGGAGCGCTATTTAACAGGGAGCGATATTGAATAAAGTTGGTGGTTGTTGCTTGTTATTACAAAATTAACATTTTATTTTTCCTTGGGCAATTGATCAGCTACTTCTTTGATCCTTACAAACTGTGTGGTCCGCTGTTCGAATCCCCGTCCGGCAAAAGGTAAAATTAAAATAAAAAAATCATAAAATTGAATAATTTCTTCTACAATGTTTGTATTACAGAAAAAGGTGCTAAGAACTAAAAAATCTCGTGGAAGTGAGAAAGATGTGGGGGAATATTCAATTAGGCAGAAACAAAATTTTGAGCATTCAGGTCGAAAACCTATGTGGTTAGCACCTATATTACCTGTTTATTTTCATAATTCATTATGATTGTAAATATATAAATAAATAAATAAAATTTTGAGCACAATATTGTTTGGGAGAATTTTTTTTGAGCATATAATATTTTTGGGTGCAAAATGCTTCCAAACATATTATATGTTCACATAATAACATATTGTTTTTTGGAAGACAACATTATTGAATTTGGATGCAAAAATACAAAATGTTTGGAACTTAGACTACCCAAACATATATTGTTTAGACCAATATGCTTTCAAACATATTATATATGGGAAGAGATCAAACATATAAATGTTTGGGCAATACCCAAAAATGTATATGCTTGAAGCAAAATATGTTTGGGAGTATATGTTACAGAAGCGATTTTTTGTGAGGGTGCAGTCCTCATTGCGCTCCAGAAACCAAATCTGAACATCGGTCTATTGAAAATTTTGTCCAAATTTTATTTCTATAGAAAATTTTGTCAAAATTTAATTTCTATAGAAAATTTTGACAAAATTTTACTTCCATAGAAAATTTTATAGAAATATTATTTCTATAGAAAATTTTGTCCAAATTTTATTTCTATTAAATATTTTGTCAAAATTTAAAAAACAAAATTATTTCTATTGAAAATTTTGTCATTTTTTTCTATAGAAAATTTTGTCAAAATTTAATTTCTATTGAAAATTTTGTCAAAATTTTATTTCCATAGAAAATTTTGTCAAAATTTAATTTCTTTTGAAAATTTTCTCAAAAATTTGAAAATTTTGTCAACATTTTATTTCTATGGAAAATTTATTTAAAATTTTATTTCTTTAGAAAATTTTGTTAAAAGTTTAGTCGAAGCTTATGTAACCTCCACCATGGATTGCGTAGAAACTTCTTCTAAACACTGCCATCCACAATCGAATTACTTAAGTTGCGATAACGTTTACCGATGGCAAGGTATCTTAAAACCTCTTAACACCGTCTTCTAAATTGTATGTAAGTCCATACCTGGTATATATTAGATCAAAACAAGTATATACGACCGTAAGTTCGGCCAGGCCGAAGCTTATGTACCCTCCACCATGGATTGCGTAGAAACTTCTACTGAAGACTGTCATCCACAATCGAATTACTTGGGTTGCGGCAACACACAGAAAAAAAAGTGTCTCGTAAATTTAAGAAGATTTTTACAATAATTTATTACAAGAATTTTCCAGAATTTTAGTTCATTTTTCGTATCTTCAACGAAAATTAACTACTCGAAAGGAATTCGATGGGAATTTCCTTAAAAAATTTCTTAACTGGTAGTTAAAAATTCGTTTGTCATGGTACAAAAATACTTGTGAAATGTAAAGTATTTTCTAAATAATAAGTGCAATTTACCATAGGATTTTTTTGTATGAGAAAATATTTTTTTACGAAAAATGAACTTGAAAGTGGATAGCAATTTCTTACTGACAATTCCTATAGTTAATAATTGTTGGTAAAAAATTTCCCAATGAAATATTTTTAGTTCACATGTAATTAAATTTATAGACATTTTCGTCAAAAATTGGTAGATATCATTTCATGAAGTTTTTGCTAATTTTAAGTTAAACGTTTCATCGTTCTTATACTGATGTGCATTTAAGAGTATTGTTTTTAGAGTAAATTGTGGACAGATGCGATTAACTAATGCATAGTACAGAGATCTTTCTCGTCAAAGTGGAATATGTTTAATGTAAAGATAATGTTACTTGAATTTTTTTTGAGAGTGAGAGCATGCAATGCAATAATGAGAAATGGTAGCGAGTGATGGGGATGTTGTGTATATCTGAGCGTGGGGTTGTTTTTGTTCTTTCAGTGGTTTGTGTGTGTGTTTATTATTGGCGAATGGTTTATTTGTCTGGATGAGGTGTTGTTTTCAATGAAGGCACATGTGTTTTTGTTGTTGTGGGAGTGTTTTGGTTTTGCTTGGTTTTGTTTAGCATGCTTCAGTTATATAGTTGGCGTTGGCGTGGGCTGTTGCATCTTTTTAGCAAGTATGTAACAAGGGAATATAAAGGTATGGAATATTTTGGTTTTTTTTTAGACATATATTGGTATTTGTTTATTAACCTTTAACTGGGTACGTGGTGGTAAAATTTACCACCTCGAACACTCGTTTACATATATTTTAAAAAAGACGTGTGAAATAAAGTATATGTTAATCATTGAAAGAACATATAATATTTCGAAATATTGTTTTATTTTCGTTAAATACAATGTTTACTAATCAACAAATATAATAATGATACAAAAAAAACATTTTTTTACAGAAAAAATATTAATGTAAAAGAGGGGGTAAAATTTACCACACGTCGCAAATTACGCAAAAAAATTTCACCTCACCGGTTAAAGGTTAAAGCTTTGAAATGAAAGTTATTAATATTTTAGCGATGAGATGTACGATGGCGAAGTGATGATCGGTAGCTTAGAAAAAAGTTATTAAGAATGTTCAATATTTAGGAAAAAATGCTGAAATGGAAAGTATATTGAAATTGTTTTATTTAATTTAATTTTTATTATTCAATGTAAAAAATAAATATTCAATTTCAGAGTAACTCCAGATGAATTTGGAAAATTGTTTGTTACACCTCAGCGTATAGTTTAATGATAAATAGGTAAGAGTTCTTTTTCAATGTGGTTTTCTTTTAAAAAATAATATTATTTATCTATATTATTATTTGCTAATTATTATTATTATTATTTTTTAACAAGTTTCATGATTTTCTTTGTTGTAAAAAAATATCTAAGTTAAGAGCAACCCCAGATGGATTCGGGCAAATTTTTATATGTTTCCTCAGCGTATAATTTAATAGAGAAGTGGTAAGTTTTCTTTTAAAAATTGGCTTTCTTCTCACTAGAATATTTACGTTTTAATTACATTTTTATTGTCAAAAATTACAGGTTTTTAATACCTTATTTTAGTATTACTTTAATCAAATATTTTTGGAAAATTTTTGTTACACCTCAGCATATAGTTTAATCATAAATTGGTAAGTATTCTTTTGAAAATGTGGTTTTCTTTTAAAAAGGATATTATTTATTTATATCATTATTTGCTAATTATTATTAGTTTTTTGAAACTAGTTTAATGTTTTTCTTTGTTGTAAAAAAAATATTTAATTTCAGAGCAACCCCAAGATGGATTCGGGCATATTTTTGTATACCTCCTCAGCGTATAATTTAATAGAGAAGTGGTAAGTTTTCTTTTAAAATTTGGCTTTCTTTTCACTAGAATATTTAAATTTTTATGACCTTTTTATTATCAAAATGACATGTTTTTAATACCTTATTTTAGTATTACAATAATCAAATAAAAATCAAATCAAATAAAAAACAAATATTTAATTTCAGAATAACAATTTGGAAACATTTTTATGAATTGGTAAGCTTTCTTTAACATTCTTTTAACCAGAATATTTAGGTTTTTTTATGCATATTATTTCTTTAATTAGATTTTTTGGAAACCAATTTAATGTTTTCCATTTAATGTAAAAAATAAATATTTAATTTCAGAGTATCCCCAAATGAATTTCGATAACTTTTTAACCTCAGCGTACACATCGATAACAACACAGTTTTATGAGTTAATATATTACTTAATTCATTATTTCTCTAATTGTTTCAGGTACAAACTTTATGAGGTACGTTTATCTAAGAAAAGTTAAATTCCTTACACCATATAATAAAATGCCCCAAAATATGGTAAGTTACAAGCTAATTTAAAGAGATTAAAAATTATATTTTATTACATGTTAATTTTTAACAATTTTCATTATTCCTTCCATTTTTTCAGCAAGATTTGTGAATATACTAACGATGAATAAAAAACTAAGGAAAAGTCAAAATGTTCAAATAGCGAGTTAAAATAAACTACTTTCTTGTTCCACGTGGTCATAATTTTTATTCACAAAAACATTGTATTAAGAACTATCATCATAAGTTTTTATAATAAAGTACTTTTGCTTAAAGAAAGTTGAATTTTAATGTATGAAAATTTTCATAATAGTAAAACGGGTTGTTGTTCCTTTAATTATTTAATTTCTCTGTACTGTAGAATGATTGATTTAAAATTAGTTTAGTCGTCGACATTTTAAGGAGACTGTTAACCACTTTTTATTATCGGGTTTCCCGAAAAATAAGCAGGTAAACCAAAATAATACTGACTTTTTAACTTGGTAGGGGTATATAAATCTTATGGTGTTGTAAAAATGAACTAAAATACAATGTTATAGATGAACTAAAATTTAAGAGAATTATAAACTAGACAAGTTGAAAAAAATCTTAAGGGCTAAATCATGGTCAATATTACTACAGTTTAGTTCATTTTGCAATGGAAAAGGGTTCACTGTTTTTTTAGTGCACTTGCCGATGGCAAGGTATCTTAAAACTTCCTAAATTACAAGGTAGTCCATACGTACACGCAAAAAAATAATTCTTTCCTCCCAAACGAAATTTTAGACAAACAAAGATCGTTTCTCATTTGCTTTTCGTTGAAAGGAAGTGTATTTGGAAGAAAAGTATATACTTTTTGTGATAAACGTTTATTCTTTTCCAGGATGTAAAAGCATTTTCATAAAGACTAACTCAAAAATTTTTTTTCTGGTTAATTGCATTTTCCCTCACATCTTTTTCACTTCCACAAAGTTTTTTAGTTCTTAACACCTTTTTCTGTAATACAAACAATGTAGAAGAAATTATACGATTTTATAAATTTTTAAGTTTTTTTTTACCTTTCGCCTGGACTGAGAATCGAACCGCGGACCATGCACTTTGTAAGCCAACACACTAACCACTGAGCTACGTAGCTGTTATTGTCATCAATAGCTAATTATCCATATAAGTTATATTAATATAGCATAGCTTGCGGCGCCCACGAGCCCATTAAACAAATTTTATTTAACAGAAAAATGCATTTAGTTTGGGACCGTGGAGCAGTGGTTGCTACGTCGGACTTGCATGCCAAGGGTCGTGGGTTCGATCCCTGCTTCGACCAAATTTTTTTTTTTTTTACATATATTCCAGATATGGTCGGAAGATTCCGAAAAAATTTTCAACATTACATTCTACTATATTAAATTTTTACTATGAACTGTAAAATGTGTCTTATTAAAGACCTAAAGTCAGAAAAGAACAGTGTTTGATATAAACGAAATGGACTGTGTTGTTGGTTCAAAAATAACTCTTTTTATTGAAAAAATAAAAATTGTGTAACAAACGAATTTTTTTGGTGATAAAAGTGTATACTTTTCGAAGCAATTCAAAAAACTCTAACAAAAGAAAAACTTTTTCGGTACACGTTTTCCAAACGTTTTTTTTCTTTGCGTGTAGTATATATTAAACTAAAAAAGGCCGATTAAATACGTATATAATTAGGTTTAAAGTTTCTATAGAAATAACATTTTGACAAAATAAAATGTTGACAACATTTTCTATAGAAGTAAAATTTGGAAAAAATTTCTATAAATATAAAATTTGGAAAAAATTTTCTATAGAAATAAAATTTTGACAAAATTTTCTATAGAAATAACATTTTGAGAATGTTTTCCACAAACATAAAATTTTCTTGCGTGTTTGTTAGAGACCACATTCTAACACCATGTTCCAAATTTCAACCGGATCGGATTAATTTTGCTCCTCCAAGAGGCTCCGGAGGACAAATCTGGGAATCGATTTATATGGGGGCTATATATAATTATGGACCGATGCGAACCAATTTTTGCATTGTTATTAGAGACCATATACTAACACCATGTACCAAGTTTCAGCCGGATCGGATGAAATTTGCTTTTCTTAGAAGTTCCCCAAGCCAAATCGGGGGAACGGTTTATATGGGGGCTATATATAATTATGAACCGATATGGACCAATTTTTGCATGGTTGTTAGAGACCATATACTAGCACCATGTACCAAATTTCAGACGGATCGGATGAAATTTGCTTCTCTTAGAGGCCTCGCAAGCCAAATTTGTGGGTCCGTTTATATGGGGGCTATACGTAAAAGTGGACCGATATGGCCCATTTGCAATAACATCCGACCTACATCAATAACAACTACTTGTGCCAAGTTTCAAGTCGATAGCTTGTTTCGTTCGGAAGTTAGCGTGATTTCAACAGACGGACAGACGGACGGACATGCTCAGATCGACTCAGAATTTCACCACGACCCAGAATATATATACTTTATGGGGTCTTAGAGCAATATTTCGATGTGTTACAAACATAATGACAAAGTTAATATACCCCCATCCTATGGTGGAGGGTATAAAAAGATCGATCATATACGTATATAATTCAAAATTTTAACAAAATTTCCTAAAGAAATAAAATTTTAACAAAATTTTCTATAGAAATACAATTTTGACAAAGTTTTCTATAGAAATAAAATTTTAACAAAATTTTCTATAGAAATAAAATTTTAACAAAATTTTCTATAGAAATAAAATTTTAACACAATTTTCAATAGAAATAAAATTTTAACAAAATTTTCTACAGAAATACAATTTTGACAAAATTTTCTAAAGAAATAAAATTTTGACAAAATTTTCTATAGAAATAAAATGTTGGTATTTATTCTTGGCTCGAGTGGCAACCATTATTATGAACCAAATGGAATTTTAACAAAATTTTCTATAGAAATAAAATTTTGACAAAATTTTCTATAGAAATAAAATATTGGTAGATTATTTTTGGCTCGAGTGGCAACCATGATTATGAACCGATATGGACCAATTTTGGTATGGTTGTTAGCGGCCATATACTAACACCACGTTCCCAATTTGAAACGTATCGGATCAATTTTGCTCCTCCAGGAGTCTTCGAAGGTCAAATCTGAAGAACGGTTTATATGGGGGCTATATATAATTATGGACCGATATGGACCAATTCTCGCACGATTGTTAAAGATCATATACTAACATCATATACCAAATTTCAGGCGGATCGGATGAAATTTGCATCTCTTTGAGGCTCCGCAAGCCAAATCTGGGGATCGGTTTATATGGAGGCTATATACAATTATGGACCGATGTGGTTTTTGCATGGTTGTTAGATACCATATACCAACACCATGTACTAAATTTCAGCCGGATCGGATCATATATGCTTCTGGTAGAGGCTCTGCAAGCCAAATCTGAGGGCCCCTTTATATGGGGGCTATACGTAAAAGTGGACCGATATAGCCCATTTGCAATACCATCCGACCTACATCAATAATTACTACTTGTGCCAAGTTTCAAGACGATAGCTTGTTTCGTTCGGAAGTTAGGGTCATTTCAACAGACGGACGGACGGACATGCTTCGATCGACTCAGAATTTCACCACGACCCAGAATATATACACTTTATGGGGACTTAGAACAATATTTCGATGTTTTACAAACGGAATGACAAAGTTAATATACCCCCCATCCTATGGTGGAGGGTCTAAAAATTATTTCTATGGAAAATTTTGTCATTTTTTTTCTATTGAAAATTTTGGGAAAATTTTATTTCAATAGAAAATTTTGTCAATATTTTGTTTCTATAGAAAAAAATTTCAAAGTTTTATTTCTATAAAAATTGTTTTGTCAAAACTCTATTTCTATAGAAACATTGGTTAAAATTTTATTTCTATAGATAATTTTGTCAAAATTTTATTTCTATAGAAAATTTTTTCAAAAGTTTATTTCTATAGAAAATTTAGTCAAAAGTTTATTGCTATAGAAAAATTCAGTAAAATTTATTTATATAAGAAATTTGGTTCAAATTTTATTTTATAAGAAATTTTTATTTTTTTCTAAAAAAAATTATGTCAACATTGTATTTCTACAGAAAATGTTGTCAAAATTTTCTTTTTATACAACATTGTGTCAAAACTTTATTTCTATAGAAAATTTTGTCAAAATGTTATTTCTATAGAAAGTCTTGCAAAAGTTTCTTTTCTATGAAAAATTTTGTGAAAATTTTATTTTTATAGAAAATTTTGTCAAAATTTTATTCTATAGAAAATGTTGTCAAAATTTTATTCCTATACAAAATTTTTTCAAAATTTTATTTCTATAGAAAGTCTTGTAAAAATTTCTTTTCTATGGAAAATTTTGTGAAAATTTTACTTTTATAAAAAATCTTGTCAAAATTTTATTTCTATAGAAAATTTTGTCATAATTTTAGACTTTCGGCCCTGCCCGACTGTCGACTTTCCTTATTTATCTTTAATTTATAGCAATAAAAATAGAAATTTTTTAGTTACTTAAATTTTTTTTATATTGTTGGGTTTTTCCGAATTATTTTTGGCTATCGCCCAGTGGTTGCAATATAACCAGAAATCATCATTGCCCGATTGAATGACCCCCGTCCCTGTCTTGATTTCTCAAAGTCTTTGGAAGATTACATTTATTTTGTTAAAAAAAAAAAAAAACATACGATTCAAATTTAAATTCAAAACCATTCATAGTCAAAAAAGGAAAAAGCTTGGGAGCATCACGATTTGAGTAGCGCAAAAAAGGAAGAGCGACTGATAAAAAATTCCCTGAATGAAATGCAGGTCACGTATGTCTAAGGAAAGTGGAGACGCTTTTGTTGTGCCTTGTAAAGCAATACGCTCATTCTTCTAAAAAAAAAACATACATAGGGCAGGCAAACTACAAAATTCAGCTTCCTTAAGATGGATATCTTTTCGAACAATTCCCAAAAAAAAAAATAAATAACGTAACATATTTGGAAAGGGTGGAGCCAAGAGCTCCATTGGAATTTTGTGGTAGAGTCTTATCTCTATGTTGTACTGGGCTCTTATTTAAAACTCCCAACACATATCGTTTAGTGTTTATCTTGGATGCCTTTTCGATTTTTTTGTTCCGTCTTTACTTGGTAAGGGAAGCTAACGAGTAGTCGTGTGTGTGGCCAAGTACGTGTATATGAATGTCGCAGTCTGGTCATGTGGGAGTCAGAAGAAGCCGTAGCAATGCCAGTCAGTCAGTCAGTCAGTCAGCCAGAAGTTTAATAAAAACTACTCACAGTCAAAGTTCTACTTGACTGGCTGCTCGTGCTCGACGTGTTGATTTAGTGTGTATTTCCGTTTCCGTTTTGCAAACTATTTGAATTATCATTTGTATGGGCATATATCCTGGTAGCCAACCACAGCAGCAATAGCAATAGCAACAGCAACAGCAGTCACTAAGTTAGCTTTGAAATCTAACTTTCACATACAATATGTTCGAATGCATATTTGTAAACCCATATTTGATTCATCTATTCAGCCATTAGGGTGTTCCCGAAACCGATTTTAGAATTTCGTAGAAGAAATTATATTGAAAAATACTTAGTTATATATATATATTAAATTAAATAAAATAAAGGTTTCGATTTACAAAAAAAAAAACAAAAAAAAAACATTTAAAAGGGATCCGGATTTACGAAAACTATTGCATTAAAAGCGAATTAATTAAAAAGTGTCACAACATGGCAAAAAGGTGACACAAAAATGTAAAAAGTATAACATTTAGTGACAGAAGAAAAAACAAGTATATACGGCCGTAAGTTCGGCCAAGCCGAAGCTTATGTACCCTCCACCATGGATTGCGTAGAAACTTCTACTGAAGACTGTCATCCACAATCGAATTACTTGGGTTGCGGTAACTTTTGCCGATGACAAGGTATCTTAAAACTTCTTAACACCGCCTTCTAAATTGCAAGGTAGTCCATACGTGGTATATATTAAACTAATAAAGGCCGATTAAATACGTATATAATTAATTTTCACAAAATTTTTTATAGAAATAAAATTTTGACAAAATTTTCTATAGACGTAAAATTTGGATAAAATTTTCTGTAGAAATAAAATTTGGACAAAATTTCCTATAGAAATATGATTTTAACAAAATTTTCTATTGAAATAATATTTTGACAAAATTTTCTATAGAAATAAAATTTTTACAAAATTTTCAAAAGATTTAAAATTTTGACAACATTCTCTATAGAATTAAAATTTTGACAACATTTTCTATAGAAATAAAATGTTGCCAAAATTTTCTATAGAAATAAAATGTTACCAAAATTTTCTATAGGAATAAAATTTCGACAAAATTTTCTATAGAAATAAAATTTTGCTAGATTCTTTTTGCTCGAGTGGCAAGCATGATTATTAACCGATATGGACACATTTTTGTGTGATTGGGGATCGGCTATATATAACTATAGACCGATATGGACCCATTTTGACATGGTTATTAGCGGCCATATAAAGGGTGATTTGTTAAGAGCTTGATAACTTTTTTTTTTAAAAAAAACGCATAAAATTTGCAAAATCTCATCGGTTCTTTATTTGAAACGTTAGATTGGTCCATGACATTTACTTTTTGAAGATAATTTCATTTAATTGTTGACCGCGGCTGCGTCTTAGGTGGTCCATTCGGAAAGTCCAATTTTGGGCAACTTTTTCGAGCATTTCGGCCGGAATAGCCCGAATTTCTTCGGAAATGTTGTCTTCCAAAGCTGGAATAGTTGCTGGCTTATTTCTGTAGACTTTAGACTTGACGTAGCCCCACAAAAAATAGTCTAAAGGCGTCAAATCGCATGATCTTGGTGGCCAACTTACCGGTCCATTTCTTGAGATGAATTGTTCTCCGAAGTTTTCCCTCAAAATGGCCATAGAATCGCGAGCTGTGTGGCATGTAGCGCCATCTTGTTGAAACCACATGTCAACCAAGTTCAGTTCTTCCATTTTTGGCAACAAAAAGTTTGTTAGCATCGAACGATAGCGATCGCCATTCACCGTAACGTTGCGTCCAACAGCATCTTTGAAAAAATACGGTCCAATGATTCCACCAGCGTACAAACCACACCAAACAGTGCATTTTTCGGGATGCATGGGCAGTTCTTGAACGGCTTCTGGTTGCTCTTCACTCCAAATGCGGCAATTTTGCTTATTTACGTAGCCATTCAACCAGAAATGAGCCTCATCGCTGAACAAAATTTGTCGATAAAAAAGCGGATTTTCTGCCACTGATTTTGGTAATAAAATTCAATGATTTGCAAGCGTTGCTCGTTAGTAAGTCTATTCATGATGAAATGTCAAAGCATACTGAGCATCTTTCTCTTTGACACCATGTCTGAAATCCCACGTGATCTGTCAAATACTAATGCATGAAAATCCTAACCTCAAAAGAATCACCCTTTATTAACACCACGTTGCAAATTTCAACCGGATCGGATGAATTTTGCTCGTCCAAGTGGCTCCGGAGTTCAAATCTGGGGATCGGTTTATATAGGGGCTATATATAATTATGGATTGAATGGTTCTTAGAGACTACATACTAATACCATGTTTCAAATTTCAGCCGGATCGGATGAAATTTGCTTCTCTTAGAGGATCCGCAAACCAAATCTGGGAATCGGTTTATATGGGGGCTATATATAATTATGGACCTATGTGGACCAATTTTTGCATGGTTGTTAAAGACCATATACCAACATCATGTACCAAATTTAAGCAACATCGGATGAAATTTGCTTCTCTTGGAGCCTCCGCAAGCCAAATCTGGGGACCGGTTTATATGGGAGCTATATATAATTATGGACCGATGTGGACCAATTTTTGCATGGTTATTAGAGACCATATGCTAACACCATGTACTAAATTTCAGCCGGATCGGATGAAATTTGCTTCTCTGTGAGGCTCCGCAAGCCAAATCTGGGGATCGGTTTATATGGGGGCTATATATAATTATGGACCTATATGGACCAATTTTTGCACGGTTGTTAGAGACCATAGACTAAAACTAGGTACCAAATTTCAGCCGGATCGGATGAAATTTGCTTCTCTTTGAGGCTCCGCAAGCCAAACCTGGGAATCGGTTTATATGGGGGCAATATAAAATTATGGACCGATCTGGACCAATTTTTGCATGGTTGTTAGAGACCATATACTAACACCATGTACCGAATTTCAGCCGGATCGGATGAAATTTGCTTCCCTTAGAGGCCCCGAAAGCCAAATGGGGGGATCGGTTTATATGGGGGCTATATATAATTATGGACCGATGTGAACCAATTTTTGCATGGTTGTTAGAGACCATATACTAACACCATGTACCAAATTTCAGCCAGATCGGATGAAATTTGCTTCTCTTAGAGGCCTCGCAAGCCAAATTTGGGGGTCCGTTTATATGGGGGCTATACGTAAAAGTGGACCGATATGGCCCATTTGCAATACCATCCGACCTACATCAATAACAACTAGTTGTGCCAAGTTTCAAGTCGATAGCTTGTTTCGTTCGGAAGTTAGCGTGATTGCAACAGACGGACGGACGGACGGACATGCTCAGATCGACTCAGAATTTCACCACGATATAATTAATTTCACATACGTATATAATTAATTTTCACAAAATTTTTTATAGAAATAAATTTTTGACAAAATTTTCTATAGACATAAAATTTGGACAAAGTTTTCTATAGAAATAAAATTTGGACAAAATTTTCTATAGAAATATGATTTTAACAAAATTTTCTATAGAAATAATATTTTGTCAAAATTTTCTATAGAAATAAAATTTTTGCAAAATTTTCAAAAGATTTAAAATTTTGACAACATTCTCTATAGAATTAAAATTTTGACAACATTTTCTATAGAAATAAAATGTTGCCAAAATTTTCTATAGAAATAGAATGTTGCCAAAATTTTCTATAGGAATAAAATTTCGACAAAATTTTCTATAGAAATAAAATTTTGACAAAATTTTCTATAGAAATAAAAATTTGCTAGATTATTTTTGCTCGAGTGGCAAGCATGATTATTAACCGATATGGACACATTTTTGTGTGATTGGGGATCGGCTATATATAACTATAGACCGATATGGACCAATTTTGACATGGTTATTAGCGGCCATATATTAACACCAAGTTGCAAATTTCAACCGGATCGGATGAATTTTGCTCGTCCAAGTGGCTCCGGAGTTCAAATCTGAGGATCGGTTTATATAGGGGCTATATATAATTATGGATCGAATGATTCTTAGAGACTATATACTAATACCATGTATCAAATTTCAGCCGGATCGGATGAAATTTGCTTCTCTTAGAGGATCCGCAAACCAAATCTGGGAATCGGTTTATATGGGGGCTATATATAATTATGGACCTATGTGGACCAATTTTTGCATGGTTGTTAAAGACCATATACCAACATCATGTACCAAATTTAAGCAACATCGGATGAAATTTGCTTCTCTTGGAGCCTCCGCAAGCCAAATCTGGGGACCGGTTTATATGGGAGCTATATATAATTATGGACCGATGTGGACCAATTTTTGCATGGTTATTAGAGACCATATGCTAACACCATGTACTAAATTTCAGCCGGATCGGATGAAATTTGCTTCTCTGTGAGGCTCCGCAAGCCAAATCTGGGGATCGGTTTATATGGGGGCTATATATAATTATGGACCTATATGGACCAATTTTTGCACGGTTGTTAGAGACCATAGACTAAAACTAGGTACCAAATTTCAGCCGGATCGGATGAAATTTGCTTCTCTTTGAGGCTCCGCAAGCCAAACCTGGGAATCGGTTTATATGGGGGCAATATAAAATTATGGACCGATCTGGACCAATTTTTGCATGGTTGTTAGAGACCATATACTAACACCATGTACCGAATTTCAGCCGGATCGGATGAAATTTGCTTCCCTTAGAGGCCCCGAAAGCCAAATGGGGGGATCGGTTTATATGGGGGCTATATATAATTATGGACCGATGTGAACCAATTTTTGCATGGTTGTTAGAGACCATATACTAACACCATGTACCAAATTTCAGCCAGATCGGATGAAATTTGCTTCTCTTAGAGGCCTCGCAAGCCAAATTTGGGGGTCCGTTTATATGGGGGCTATACGTAAAAGTGGACCGATATGGCCCATTTGCAATACCATCCGACCTACATCAATAACAACTAGTTGTGCCAAGTTTCAAGTCGATAGCTTGTTTCGTTCGGAAGTTAGCGTGATTGCAACAGACGGACGGACGGACGGACATGCTCAGATCGACTCAGAATTTCACCACGATATAATTAATTTCACATACGTATATAATTAATTTTCACAAAATTTTTTATAGAAATAAATTTTTGACAAAATTTTCTATAGACATAAAATTTGGACAAAGTTTTCTATAGAAATAAAATTTGGACAAAATTTTCTATAGAAATATGATTTTAACAAAATTTTCTATAGAAATAATATTTTGTCAAAATTTTCTATAGAAATAAAATTTTTGCAAAATTTTCAAAAGATTTAAAATTTTGACAACATTCTCTATAGAATTAAAATTTTGACAACATTTTCTATAGAAATAAAATGTTGCCAAAATTTTCTATAGAAATAAAATGTTGCCAAAATTTTCTATAGGAATAAAATTTCGACAAAATTTTCTATAGAAATAAAATTTTGACAAAATTTTCTATAGAAATAAAAATTTGCTAGATTATTTTTGCTCGAGTGGCAAGCATGATTATTAACCGATATGGACACATTTTTGTGTGATTGGGGATCGGCTATATATAACTATAGACCAGGGCTTCCCAACCCAATTTGCTTTACGCCCCCCCAAAAATTTTTGGATATTGCTGTGCCCCCCCCCCCCAGTTTCTTCTAAAAACAAGTTTCCTTTAAAAAAATGTTTACCCAAAGAAACAGAAAAATATGTATAAAAACAAAAGGGTTTTAATTTCAATTTCAAACAAAAAAATAACAAAAACAAAAGTTCTTTTAATTTCAATTCAAGTAAAAAATATAAAATTATATAAGATGGATAATATTATTACAATTAATTAGTAATAAAAATGTAATTCAAGGACTAAAAAGGAACATAAATAGTCATGAACTAGATATGTTGAGATCAGGTTTACTAAAATAACATATATAATGTGAATTTTTGATTCGCTATTAATACTTTCAATTAACAATAACAATTTTAATGTATATAAAAGTGTGACCACTTAGTGGGAAATTTGGCAATTTTTCTGTTCATTAACTAGTTTTTTAACATTTGGTGACAGTACTGATAAAGCACATCTCAAATCATTTTCAACATTAAGGCAAGACCGATATTTTGACTTTATATTTAAAAGTGTTGAAAAACTTTTTTCGCATAGATAGGTTGACGAAAATTGTATCAAAACTTTTAACATGTGTGAAGACAAAAGTGGATACAAGTTCCGATATTTTAGCCAGAAATTTTCAGTTGTTAATATATCAAAATCATCTTTTGCGATTGAATCGTTTTTCAAATCAATAGCTTCTTCCTGGATATCCTCAGGTAGTACCATAACGTCCAGAAGAAAGGGATTACGAAACAGTTTGTTCTGCCAACAATCAGTGGTCATATCTGGAAAATATCTATTGAATTCACCCAAAAGTGCATCCAAATGCAATAGAATTCCGTCCAAATTTCTATTTTCAATATCCTCAGAATCTAATATATCGTTTAACCGAGGAAAAGATGTATATTTAGGGAAAGGCGATAAAATTCGTTTTTTCCACAATTTTATTTTTTCCATAAATGAATTTATGGAGTCAAGTGCTGTTAAAATATTTGTAGTTTCTCCTTGGAGTTTTAAGTTTAGGTTATTTAAAATTTCAAAAAAATCGGCTAGGTAAGCCAAGAAAATAATGGTATTTTTGTTTGTGAAACAATCATAAAGTTTTTCATTTTTGGTACTTAACAAGAAAATTTCTACTTCATTTTTTAATTCATATAGTCTTCCCAGCATATTTCCCTTTGAAAGCCAGCGTACCTGGGTATGAAACAATAAATTTTTGTGGTCAGCGTTTAAATCCAGACATAAAGTTTCAAAAAGACGCGTTCGTAGGGCACTGCATTTTATAAAATTGACAACTTCTATGGCACAATTTAGGGAACTTCTTAATTCGTCAGGCAATGTTCTGGCGGCTAAGGCTTGTCTGTGGATAACGCAATGAGTGAATATGATGTTATTGTTTTTTTGCTTGGCGTAATGAATAAATCCAGATTTGCATCCCGTCATTGAAGGAGCACCATCAGTACATATGCCGGCAATCTTTCCCCAAGGTATATCATTGGCATCCAAGAAATCCGAAAGCGCTTTGAAAATATCTTCTCCCTTTGATGTAGTTGTTAGAGGTTTAGAGAAAAGTAGCTCCTCACATATAGAATCCTCTTTGATATATCTGCAGTAAAACAACAACTGACAGGAGCAAGATACATCTGTTGTTTCATCACACTGCAGTGCAATTAATGGCGAGTCCTTGATGTGTTGAATTAATTGGGACTTGACATCACTAGCCATTTCATCAATACGTCTTTTTACTGTATTGTTCGAAAGTGGAATTTTTGAAAGTTGTCTCACTGCATTGTTGTCCAGCATTTTACTTGCAGCTGCTATTATGCTCGGTTTTATAACCAATTCACCAATCGTGTGGGGTTTTTTGTTCCTGGCTATTATCCATGAAATTTCAAAAGATGCTTCTAATGCTTTTTCAGCCTCCAGATTAAACACAGACGTAGAATTTATCTTCATATTTCTTAATGTCGACAACCTTGCTTCAAAGAAAGCAGGAGGTTTGTTTTCGTATTCTGGATGCAAAGATGACAAATGCCTTTTTAATCGTATTGGTCTCATTGCATCGTTAGACAAAATTTTGTGACAAATAACACATTGAGGCAAATTTTCATTGTTTTTTGCAACACAAGAAAAACCAAATTTAATATATTCTGTATTGTAAAGCCGTATTTTGTTCTTTGATGTCATATTGGAATGTAATTAAGTCATTAATTCGACAATATTTAATACGCGCAACAAAACCAAAAAACGTATGATCGTGTGCATAGAGATGGCAAATTTAAACAGTGATAAGTAAAAGGTAGATAGGTACTAAACCGTTGCAAATAAAGGTAGTAAACAAGTAATAATGGAAAACCTACAACAAGCAATGCATGTAACTTCTACTTTTTCACGTTGGTTATAAATTAACATTTCGAAACATTTTATACTTTATTTTGTAGTATATTATTAATGTTTCGTCGAACCCATAAGTTTGTGTTGTTTTAACAAATTGAATGATACAAAACCTGCTCAACTAGAAATGACGTTGCGCCCCCCCAGCAACCTCGTGGCGCCCCCCTAGGGGGGCGCGCCCCCCCATTTCGGAAGCGCTGCTATAGACCGATATGGACCAATTTTGACATGGTTATTAGCGGCCATATATTAACACCAAGTTGCAAATTTCAACCGGATCGGATGAATTTTGCTCGTCCAAGTGGCTCCGGAGTTCAAATCTGAGGATCGGTTTATATAGGGGCTATATATAATTATGGATCGAATGATTCTTAGAGACTATATACTAATACCATGTATCAAATTTCAGCCGGATCGGATGAAATTTGCTTCTCTTAGAGGATCCGCAAACCAAATCTGGGAATCGGTTTATATGGGGGCTATATATAATTATGGACCTATGTGGACCAATTTTTGCATGGTTGTTAAAGACCATATACCAACATCATGTACCAAATTTAAGCAACATCGGATGAAATTTGCTTCTCTTGGAGCCTCCGCAAGCCAAATCTGGGGATCGGTTTATATGGGGGCTATATATAATTATAGACCGATGTGGACCAATTTTTGCATGGTTATTAGAGACCATATGCTAACACCATGTATCAAATTTCAGCCGGATCGGATGAAATTTGCTTCTCTTAGAGGATCCGCAAACCAAATCTGGGAATCGGTTTATATGGGGGCTATATATAATTATGGACCTATGTGGACCAATTTTTGCATGGTGGTTAGAGACCATATACTTAAACCAGGTACCAAAATTCAGCCGGATCGGAGGAAATATGCTTCTCTTAGAGGCTCCACAAGCCAAATCTGAGGGTCCGTTTGTATGGGGGCTATACGTAAAAGTGGACCGATGTGGACCAATTTTTGCATGGTTGTTGGAGACCATATGCCAACTCCTTATACCAAAGTGGACCGATATGGCCCATTTTCAATACCATCCGACCTACATCAATAAAAACTACTTGTGCCAAGTTTTACGTCGATAGCTTGTTTCGTTCGGAAGTTAGCGTGATTTCAACAGACGGACGGACGGACGGACATGCTCAGATCGACTCAGAATTTCACCACGACCCAGGATATATATACTTTGTGAGGTCTTAGTGTTACAAACGGAATGACATTGTAATATACCCCCCATCCTATGGTGGGGGGTATAAAAATTAAATCGGCTAACACCCTGGGATGAAACACAATGTTACTAAAAAAATTTGGGAAATATAAAGCTAGAGCAATGTTGATGCAAAAGAGCATTTATGACTTATCGGGCGATAGACTAATAGAAAAAATTGCGTTTCACAATCGTGAACGGACGTTGTCAAAATGAAACGGAAACGTTTACAAAATTTCATGAAAGGCATTCGTTTTTCTTTGGCCATGAAAAGTCTTAAAATATCCGTTAGCCGTTGTTATGGCAACTCCGCCGAACACAGGTTCGAGTCACGGTAGTGGAAGTCTTTTTTTAATTTTGTTTATAAATTCGTAACCATTACGTTTACAAATCATGAACGCTGGTTTTGTTTTGACAACGTATTGTGTCATTTTCACGTTGTCAGATTGTTCTCAGTTTGACAACACATGTGGTTTGATTCACTTTCATGAACGGATCGTTTCGAAATGACCAAGCCGTTCATGATCTTTTCTATGGGTTTACATATGTATTCGAGATATAGAACAATTTAAGTAATATTTACAAGTTTTGCTAGTCAGCAGTGTCGATTTTACATAGGTTAAATCTCGCCAAGATATGTGGTCAATTATGGGTTGTGATATATAATATGGCAAATTCGGGCGATATTTCCACAAGTCGGAGCTTTATTTAAAATTGACCATTCTGTGGAAAGTTTGGCATTACAGTGTGTAGGATATGACTACGGTATGGGGAAATCATCACAGAATTTTTTGTAAAATGTGGGTATTTTGGCCATATTAGATCAAGATGACACACTTAAATGGCATATTAAATGTATTCTCTGTGGAAACTATCGAGTCAATTGGAGGAACTCCCATTGAAAATGGGTCTAAAATATTAAACATTCTACCATATTTCCCCTGCTCTGGCGTACATATATATGGGAGCTATATCTAAATATGAACCGATTTTGAACAAATTTGACATGCATAGTTAGAATAATAATCCTGCTATCTCAGCAAAACACGTAAATGGGAGAATAATTTTGGCCTCTGTGGTCATATGTGTGTAAATCGGGCGAACGATATATATGGGAGCTATATCTAAATCTGAACCGATTTCAACCAAATTTGGTACATTTAATGATACCATTAAATGTACTTCTTGTGCAAAATTTGAAGCAAATCAGGGCAAACCTCTGGCTTTTGAGGCCATATAATTTTAAATCGGACGAAAGATATATATGGGAGCTATATCTAAATCTGAACCGATTTGGCTGATATTTTGCATATCTTACGAAAGCCCCAAAAATTTGAGAAAATGCGTTGATAAATACGTCAATTATGACCAGATCGGTGATAAATATATATGGGAGCTATATCTAAATCTGAACCGATTTTTTTTTTCAAAATCAATAGCGATTGTCTTTGAGCCAATGTAAAAAGTTGAGGACGATCGGACTTAAACTGCGAGCTGTACTTTGCACACAAAATTAACACACATATACAGACAGACGAACAGGCAGACAGGCAGACTGACATAGCTAAATCGACTCAGAATTTAATTCTAAAACGATCGGTATACTAAACGATGGGTCTCAAACTTTTGCTTCTTGGCGTTACATACAAATGCACAAACTTATTATACCCTGTACCACAGTAGTGTTGAAGGGTATAAAAAAGCTAAAAATGGCTAAAAGGGTCATGAAGAAAAGCCAGAAAAAGGCAGAAAAAAGCTAAAGTTAAATACATTTTTCCCGCTAAACGATTTCGAAAAAAATCCAAATCTATCGGAAAAATAGCTAAATTGGCAACACAGCGTCGGTAGCACAGGCTGGTAGCATTGCCAGGACACAGCTTCTCCAAAATCAGGCTGGTCAGACAGTTACTGTGAATGATATTCGTCACAGTGAGTTAATAACCAGCTTCCATATTGAGTAAAACAATTTGTACCTAATTTAAGGGATACCCTAATGTATCCATTTATATTTGACTGTAATGTATTACATTGCATTTGTATAATATTATATTACACATACATATATGGCATATTTAACTTTGGTCGTAAAAGGATATTTGTAGAACCGTTTATTTTCTCTGCATGTGATAAATAGTTAAGTGCCAATGAGCAACATATACGATATAACATGGTACTTGGATTCTTTGATTACGGAAACACGAAACACATGATCGGCATTTTATATGGATCTGTTTTTCAATAGAAATAAAATTTTGACAAAGTTTTCTACAGAAAAATCATTTTGACAAATTTTTCTATAGAAATAAACTGTTTAGAAATTTTTTTCTAGAAATAAATTTTTAGAAAATTTTCTATAGAAATAACATGTTTACAAAATTTTCTATAGAAATAAAATTTTGACAAATTTTTCTATAGAAACAAAAATGTTGACAAATTTTGTTACAGAAATAAAATTTTGACAAAATTTTCTATAGAAATAAAATTTTGACAAATTTTGTTACAGAAATAAAATTTTGACAAAATTTTCTATAGAAATAAAATTTTAACAAAATTTTCTATAGACATAACATTTTTAGAAATTTTTCTCTAGACATAAAATTTTTAGAAAATTTTCTCTAGAAATAAAAATAAAAAAGAAAATTTGCTATAGAAATAACATTTTTGAGAAAATTTTCCAAAAAAATAAAATATTGACAAAAATTCCTATAGAGATTAAATTTTGACAAAAATTCCTATAGAAATAAAATTTTGACAAAATTTTCTATAGAAATAAAATTTTAACAAAATTTTCTATAAAGATAATATTTTGACAACATTTTCGATAGAGATAAAATTTTCACAAAAATTTTCTCTAGAAATTAAATTGTGACAAAATTTTCTATGGAAATAATGTTTTCAGAAAATTCTCTATAGAATTAAAACTTTGGCAAGATTTTCTATAGAAATAAAATTTTGACAAAAATTTCTATGGTAATAAAATTTTGACTAATCTTCTATAGAAATTTTCACAAAATTTTCTATAATAAAAAAATGTTGACAAATTTTTTTATAGAAATAGTCGTATAGAAATACTTTTTTCACAAAATTTGCGATGGAAAAAATTTTTGAAAATATGTTCTATAGAAATAAAAATTTAACAAAATTTTCAATAAAAATAAAATATTGACAAAATTTTCTATAGACATAAAATTTTGACAAAATTTTCTATAGAAATAAAATTTTGACAAAATTTTCTGTAAAAATAAAATTTCGAAACATTTTCTATAGACATAAAATTTTCAAAAAATTTATCTATAGAAAAAAAAAATGTTGACAAAATTTTTTATAGAAATACTCGTATAGAAACAATTTTTTTTCAGAAAATTTGTGAATAATAAAATATTGAATAAAATTTTCTATAGAAATTAAATTTTGATAAAAGTATCGATGGAAATAACATTTTGAAAAAATTTTCTATAAAAATAAAATTTTCACAAAATTTTCCATAGAAAAGAAATTTTTACAAGACTTTCTATAGAAATAAAATTTTGACAAAATTTTCTACTGAAATAAAATTTCGACATAATTTTCTATAGAAATAAAATTTTGACAAAAATTTCCTATAGAAATAAAATTTTGACAAAAATTTCCTATAGAAATAAAATTTTGACAAAAATTTCCTATGGAAATAAAATTTTGACAAAATCTTCTATAGAAATAAAATATTGACAAAAATTTTTTATAGAAATAAAATTTTGACAAAAGCTTTTACAGAAATAAAATTTTGACAAAATTTTCTATAGAAATAAAATTTTGACAAAAATTTCCTATAGAAATAAAATTTTGACAAAAATTTCCTATAGAAATAAAATTTTGACAAAAATTTCCTATGGAAATAAAATTTTGACAAAATCTTCTATAGAAATAAAATATTGACAAAAATTTTTTATAGAAATAAAATTTTGACAAAAGCTTTTACAGAAATAAAATTTTGACAAAATTTTCTGTAGAAATACAATTTCAAAACATTTTCTGTAGATATAAAATTTTCAGAAAAGTTTCTATAGAAATAACATTTTGGCAAAAATTTGTATAGAAATAAAATGTTGGCAAAAATTTCCATAGAAATAAAATTTTGGTAAAATTTTCATAAAATAATCTATAGAAATAAAATTTTTCAAAATTTTTTATACCCTCCACCATAGGATGGGGGTATATTAACTTTGTCATTCCGTTTGTAACACATCGAAATATTGCTCTAAGACCCAATAAAGTATATATATTCTGGGTCGCGGTGAAATTCTGAGTCGATCTGAGCATGTCCGTCTGTCCGTCCGTCTGTTGAAATCACGCTAACTTCCGAACGAAACAAGCTATCGACTTGAAACTTGGCACAAGTAGTTGTTATTGATGTAGGTCGGACGGTATTGAAAATGGGCCATATCGGTCCACTTTTACGTATAGCCCCCATATAAACGGACCCCCAAATTTGGCTTGCGATTGCTCTAAGAGAAGCAAATTTCATCCGATCCGACTGAAATTTGGTACATGGTGTTACTATATGGTCTCTAACAACCATGCAAAAATTGGTCCACATCGGTCCATAATTATATATAGCCTCCATATAAAGCGATCTCCCGATTTGGCTTGAGGAGTCTCTAAGAGAAGCAAATTTCATTCGATCCGGCTGAAATTTGGTACATGGTGTTACTATATGTTCTCTAATGACCATGCAAGAATTGGTCCACAGCGGCCCATAATTATATATAGCCCCCATATAAGCCGATTCCCAGATTTGACCTCCAGAGGCTGTTAGAGGAGCAAAATTCATCCGTTCCGGTTGAAATTTGGTACGTGGTGTTAGTATATGGTATCCAACAACCATGCCAAAATTGGTCCATATCGGTCCATAATTATATATAGCCCCCATATAAGCCGATCCCCAGATTTGACCTCCGGAGCCTCTTAGAGGAGCAAAATTCATCCGTTCCGGTTGAAATTTGGTACGTGGTGTTAGTATATGGTATTCAACAACCTTGCCAAAATTGGTCCATATCGGTCCATAATTATATATAGCCCCCATATCAAATGATCCCCAGATTTGGCTTGCGGAGCCTCTAAGTGAAGCAAATTTCATCCGATCCGGTTGAAATTTGGAACATGGTCTTAGTATATAATCTCTAATAACCATGCTAAAATTTGTGCACATCGGTCCATAATTATATATAGTCCCCATATAAACCGATCCCCAGATTTGGGTTGCGGAGCCTCAAAGAGAAGCAAATTTCATCCGATCCGGTTGAAATTTGGTACATGGTGTCAGCATATGATATCGGTTCATAATCATGGTTGCCACTCGAGCCAAAAATAATCTACCAAAATTTTATTTTTATAGAAAACATTGTCAAAATGTTATTTCTATAGAAAATTTTGTCAAAATTTTATTTCTATAGAAACTTTTGTCAACATTTTATTTCTATAGAAAATTTTGTCAAAATTTTATTTCTATAGAAAATTTTGTCAAAATTTTGTTTCTATAGAAAATTTTGTCAACATTTTATTTCTATAGAAAATTTTGTCAAAATTTTATTTCTATAGAAAATTTTGTCAAAATTTTATTTCTATAGAAAATTTTGTCAAAATTTTATTTCTATAGAAAATTTTGTCAAAATTTTATTCCTATAGAAAATTTTTTCCAAATTTTATTTCTATAGAAAATGTTGTCAAAATTTTATTTCTATAGAAACTTTAAACTTAATTATATACGTATTTAATAGGCCTTTTTTAGTTTAATATATACCACGTATGGACTATGTGGTATATATTACGGTGTTAGGAAGTTTTAACATATCTTGCCATCGGCAAGTGTTACTGCAACCCAAGTAATTCGATTGTGGATGACAATCTTCAGTAGAAGTTTCTACGCAATCCATGGTGGAGGGTACATAAGCTTCGGCCTGGCCGAACTTACGGCCGTATATACTTGTTATAAATTGTAAATTTTTTTTGTGCAATCTAAAATCGTAAAAACATTTAAAATTCGACACACAATTCAAGGGAGATTTATACACCACAAAATGGTAGCTAGTAGGGTCATAATATATTATATGTACATATTGAAATAAAGTGCTAAAATAAACAAGTATATACGGCCGTAAGTTCGGCCAGGTCGAATCTTATGTACCCTCCACCATGGATTGCGTAGGAACTTTTACTAAAGACGGTCATCCACAATAAAGATGGTCATCCACAATACTAGGGCTGCGGCCGATGGCAAAGCATCTTAAAATTTCTTAACATCATCTTCTAAATTGTAAGTTAGTCCATGCGGAGCCAGAATTTAAATATGGGGGTCGCTTTATATGGGGGCTATATACAATTATGAACACGAGTCTACCAAAAATAGCAGATTTTTTTACTGTTTGTTAGATTGGTAGAATTCTTGATGTTTTGGAAGATTTTGCAAAATATTCCTCTCTAACTATGAAATGCTTCATAAATTTTCTATAGAAATAACATTTTGACAAAATTTTCTACAGAAATAAAATTTTGAGAAAATATACTATAGCAATAAATTTTTGAAAAAAATTTGTATAGAAATTATATTTTAACTAAATTTCCTAAAGACATAAATTGTTGACAAAACTTTCTATAGAAATAAAATTTTTACAAAATTTTCTATAGAAATATAAAAATTTTCTATGGCAATAGAATTTTGGTAGATTATTTTTGGCTCGAGTGGCAATCGTGATTTTTCTGTGATTAGTTTGGGGCTATATATAATATAGATCGATACCGACCACTTTTGGCATGGTTTTTATCGACCATACACAAGCGAAATGTATCAAATTTCAACCGGATCGGATGAATTTTGCTTCTTCAAGAGGCTCCGGAGGTCAAATGTGGGGATCGGTTTATTTACATAATTATGAACCAATTTATATAGACCGATTTTTTCATGGTTGTTAGAGACCATATACTAACACCACCTACTAAGATTCAACTGGATCAGATGAATTTTGCTGCTCCAAGAGGCTCCGGAGGTCAAATCTGGTGATCGGGTCTGTTGTAATCACGCAAACTTCCGAACGAAACAAGCTATCGACTTGAAACTTGGCACAAGTAGTTGTTATTGATGTAGATCGGATGGTATTGCAAATGGGCCATATTGGTCCACTTTTCCGTATAGCCCCCATATAAACGGACCCCCAAATTTGGCTTGCGATTGCTCTAGGAGAAGCAAATTTCATCCGATCCGGCTGAAATTTGGTACATGGCGTTAGTATATGGTCTCTAACAACCATGCAAAAATTGGTCCACATTGGTCCATAATTACATATAGCCCCCATATAAACCGATCCTCCGATTTGGCTTGCGGAGCCTCTAAGAGAAACAAATTTCATCCGATCCGGCTGAAATTTGGTACATAGTGTTAGTATATGGTCACTAACAACCATGCCAAAATTGGTCTACATCGGTCCATAGTTACATATAGCCCCCATATAAACCGATCACCTGATTTGAACTCCTGAGCCTCTTGAAAGATCAAAATTCATTTGATTCAGTTGAAATTTGGTACGTGGTGCTTATATATGACGTCAAACACCCATGCACAAATTGGTCGAAAGCGGTCAATAATTATATATAAGCCCCATATAAACCGATCCCCAGCCCCTTGGAAGAGCAAAATTCATCCGATTCGGTTGAAATTTGGTACGTGATGTTAGTATATTTTATCCAACAACCATGCAGGAATTGGCTAGTATCAGTCCATAATTATATATAGCCCCATATAAACTGATCCCCAGATTTGACCTCCGGTGCCTTTTGGAGAAGCAAAATTCATCCGATCTGGTTGAAATTTGGTACGTGGTGCACTGTTAGAAAAATATGTTTTTCATATGTTCCGATATAAACAAAATGTGTTTCGGGCACGATTTTAAACCACAATATATTTAAGTGCGAACATGTAATTTTCCTAAACTAACACTAAATGTTTGGGACATCTATGTTAATATGTTAGAATATATTATGTTTGGGGCATGAATGTTTCATAAAAATCATATGTGTGAATATAAACATATATAAATTTACAAATTTCGACTAAACATACATATGTTGTGATATTTTATTCAAAGCGACAGAGAGAGTATAGAGAGAAATAGAGATGGAAACCGGGAGAGTTGACGAAAGATATCAATATAACACAGCAAAAGAGTCAAAAGAGAACAATTTCTGTGAAACCGCTTGTATGTTGTTTCGGAAAACTGTTTTATGATAAGGCCAAAAATTTGATATGTTTAAGTCTAAATATTATATAATTTGAATAAAGAGAATATACATTCTGAACCAAGAGAATAGACATTTGAAAAACAAACAGCTTATGTTTTCGCCTTGAGAGCAGCATTTTATGTATGTGTGGACATGTGTTTTGTTTATCATTTTGGCATTATGGGCACAATTTTTTTCTTGGTTCGTTAAAAGAAATCAAGGGTCTTCATAAAAATAACGAAAGGGCACTATACTCTTTTTAGAGTTGGGACAGTAAAATGAAATAAGGAGGAAATAGTGAAAAATTACACAGTAAAATGTAAAAAAACAAACTTTAGTTCCTCTTTATTAAAAAGTAGTCCACGAGGAGTTGACGGACACCATCAAATATAAAAGCGGGCATTAAGTTCGAGTTTTACAGCTAAAACAATTTAAAAAGTTTATTTTTTTTAAAATGAATTATTAAAGAAAAATAAAAGGAATTTTAGAGCGATGGTGTTAAATGCTAGTAAAAAACTGTTCACTCCTAAATAAATTTATGTTTATATTATAAAATTATGTATGTATGTTTATACTCGACTCTACATTCTTCTTTTGTTAGTTTTTGAATTCCTTCCCAATTTTAAAGTTTTGTACAAAAACAGTTTTTTATTACAAGATTGTTATTTTTGCAATAAAAAATAATATTTTATCCAAAAATCAGTCAATTTCGTTTATATCAAGCACTGTTACTGACTATAAATCTTTAATAACGCACATTTCGAAGTTTCATTTAAAAAAAATTTATATAGTATAAATATAAATGTGTAAATTAAAAAAAAAAAAATGTTCGGTCGGAGCAGGGATTGAACCCACGACCCTTTGCATGCAAGGCAGACATGCTAACCACTGCTCCACGTGGCAAACAAATGTATGTTTCTGTTAAATAATGTTATGTTTGCATGGGCTCGTGGGCGCTGCAAACTATGCTATATAAATGTAACTTAAAACGATAATTATCTACTGGTGACTATAACAGCTACGTAGCCCAGTGGATAGTGTGTTGGCTTACAAACTGTATGGCCCTCGGTTCGATTCTCCGTGCAGGCGAAAGGTAAAATTTAAAAAAATTATAAAAGTGAATAATTTCTTCAACATTATTTGTATTACAGAAAAAGGTGCCAATAACTAAAAAATTTCGTGGAAGTGAAAATTACGAGTATGTTAGGGAATGAGCACAATCGTGTTTGGGAAAAATTCTTCCAAGCATATAATATTTTTGGCTCAAAATGCTTCCAAACATATAATATGTTCACATAAAACAAACATATTAATGTTTCGGCAGTATGCAATAATATATGTGCTTCCTGCAAAATATGTTTGGAACATATGTTAAAAAAGCGATTTTTTTTGAGGGTGTGGTAGTATATGATATTTAACAACCATGCCAAAATTGATCCATATCAGTCCATAATTATATATAACCCCAATATAAACCAATCCCGAGATTTGGTTTTGGAACCTCTTGGAGGAGCAAAGTTCATCCGAGTCAGCTGAAATTTGGTACATTGTGCTAGTATATGGCCGTTAACAACCATGCCTAACTAGGTCCATATCGGTCTATAGTTATATATAGCCCTCAGATAAATCGATACCCAACCACACAAAAATTGGTCCATATCAAGTTCATAATTGTATATAACACCGATATAAGTGACCCCCATATTTCAATTCTGGCTCTCTACTTACCGTGCAAAAGTCCATGTCGATTCGTAATTATTTGTAGACTTACCTATACATAACATTTTTATCTAATATATACCACGTATGGACTAACTCACAATTTAGAAAACGATGTTAAGAAGTTTTAAGATACCACAAGCCAAGTAATTCGAGCGTGGATGACAGTCTTTCGTAGAAGTTTCTACGCAATCCATGGTGGAGGGTACATAAGATTCGGCCTGGCCGAACTTACGGCCGTATATACTTGTTTTTGATTTATCAAACATTACAAAATAAGATTTTTTAAATTTGCTAGATTTTTGTAAAATGTTCCCCAAATTTTGGTAGATTATTTTTGGCACTTTTGGTGGACCTACATTTTTCCAATAAACATTAGTTAATTTTAACATCAATTTAACAACGTACTATTTGTCTGTGTAGAAATTCTGCATATGAATAAACATTTTTGTACGAATTTACCTTCAATTGTATTGTGATTTTATTCTATTGGCCAATTCAATTTTTCATCCACTTTTGTGTGTGGAAACGATGAACATTTCCTCTACTCCGTACCCCATTTAAAATGCTCACATTATAATGCGAACAGAGGCAAAGTGCCACTCCACTGCCATATGGGATAGAGAGTTTGGGTCATTTTGTTCCTTTTTTCATCCTTCATTAGTTAATGTCATGTATTGTATTTGCTTTTTGTGAGTGTATTTGTTTATCTTAAAGATTATGTGCTGAATTTATGATCCGTTTTTTGGTTCCTTTTTTCCCTTGGCATCATCTCATGGGTTTCGGCATATTTGAGCATCATATGTTTGTTGTGTTTCTTTAATGAATTGTTCAGGTTTTGGTTCATTGCTTGCTTGGGATTTATGTATTCTTCCAGCCAATGCCAGAGACATTTTCCCCTTTTCAATAAGAAAGGGCCTAACATTTATCATTTGACCATTAAATGGAGTTTCTTTTCTTTTCATTTTTGTCTTTAATCAAAATTTGTATTTATTTTCCGATGGACTTAAGAGATTCGGTTAAAATTCATTAATTACATGAATTGGATTTAGAATTTAAGCGATGGCTACTTTGCCATCTATATCAATAAAGGATTAAGCCAAAAACCGCTCTGACCTTGTAGGAAATTAGCAAGATACTTGGAAGTTATCGTGGACTCTAAACTAAAATGAATGGAAAATACCGCAGCCGACATAAAGAAGTCCAATTCGGCATTATTCTCTTATGACATTGGGGGACATTGTAATGTTGGCATCGGGAAAATTTCTGCATACGATCTCAGATGTTTTGAGTGGGGCTTTACAGTATCTTTCATCTTGCACCAGAGGATGTGGATTGGCTGTGATCACTGGACACAAGACAGAGCTGGTACACTTCACTAAAAGAAAAAAAAATCATTGGATACAAAGCTCCTGAATATGAAGGGACGATGGTGAGTCTCTCGACAACAGCAAGGTACTTGGGAGTTCTATTGGACTTTAAACTGATTTGGATAGTAAATATCGCAAACGGCATAAAGATGTCCTATGCGGCATTTTTCCCTTATGACATCGGTGGACATTGTAATATTGGCATCGGGAAAATTTCTGCATACACACAAAAATTTTTTTATTAGATTCAATCACAAAATTAATTGATCCAATAAATTTTTTAATTGAAATGTCTTCAATCACGAAAATGATAGTATCAATCACAGTTTTCATTGAGCATCCAAAAAAATACTTGATTAAAAAATTAATTGATTTCATTAGCAAATTTCAATTAATTTTTTAATTGATTCAATTAAATTTTTAATTGACGTTGATTGCAAAATTCAATTAATATTCCACAATCGAACTACTTAAGTTGCGGTAACGCTTGCCGATGGCAAGGTATCTTAAAACCTCATAACACCGTCTTCTAAATTGTATGTAAGTCCATACGTGGTTATATTAAATCAAAAAAGATCGATCAAATACGTATATAATTCAGTTTGACAAAATTTTCTATAGACATAAAAAAATTTTAACAAAATTTTCTATAGAAACAAAATTTTCACAAAATTTTCTATAGAAAGAAAATTTTGATAAAATTTTCTACAGAAATAAAATTTTAACAAACTTTTCTATAGAAATAAAATTTTAACAAAATTTTTTATAGAAATAAAATTTTGACTAAATTTTCTATATAAATAAAAATTTGACAAGATTTTCTATAGAACTAAAATTTTAACAAACATTTTCTATAGAAATAAAATTTTGACAACATTTTCTATAGAAGTAAAATTTGGAACAAAAAAATCTATAGAAATAAAATTTGGAAAAAATTTTCTATAGAAATAAAATTTTGACAAGATTTTCTATAGAAATAAAATTTTAACAAAAATTTTCTATAGCAATAAAAATTTAACAAAATTTTCTATAGAAATAAAATTTTGGTAAACTATTTTAGGCTCGAGTGGCAACCATGATTATGAACCGATATCATATGCTGACACCACGTACCAAATTTCAACCGGATCGGATGAAATTTGGTTTTCTTAGAGGCTTCGCAAGCCAAATCGGGGGATCGGTTTATATGGGGGCTATATGTAATTATGAACCGATATGGACCAATTCCTGCATGGTTATTGGATACCATATACTAACACCACGTACCAAATTTCAACCGGATCGGATGACTTTTGCTCCTCTAAGAGGCTCCGGAGGTCAAATCTGGGGATCGGTTTATATGGGGGCTATATATAATTATGGGCCGATGTGGACCAATTTTTGCATGGTCAGTAGAGAACATATACCAACACCATGTACCAAATTTCAGCCGGATCGGATGAAATTTGGTTTTCTTAGAGGCTCCGCAAGCCAAATCGGGGGATCGGTTTATATGGAGGCTATACATAATTATGGACCGATGTGGACCAATTTTTGCACGGTTGTTAGAGACCATATACTAACACCATGTGCCAAATTTCAGCCGGATCGGATGAAATTTGGTTTTCTTAGAGGCTCCGCAAGCCAAATCGGGGGATCGGTTTATAGTGGGCTATATGTAATTATGGACCGATATGGACCAATTTCTGCGTGGTTGTTAGAGACCATATACTAACACCATGTACCAAATTTCAGCCGGATCGGATGAAATTTGCTTCTCTTAGAGCAATCGCAAGCCAAATTTGGGGCTCCGTTTATATGGGGGCTATACGTAAAAGTGGACCGATATGGACCAATTTTTGCATGGTTATTAGAGACCGTATACTAAAACCATGCACCAAATTTCAGTCGGATCGGATGAAATTTGCTTCTCTTAGAGTAATCGCAAACCAAATTTGGGGGTCCGTTTATATGGGGGCTACACGTTAAATTGGACCGATATGGACCAATTCTTGTATGGTTTTTAGAAACCATATACTAACACCATGTACCAAATTTCAGCTGGATCTGATGAAATTTGCTTCTCTTAGAGAAATCGCAAGCCAAATTTGGGGGTCCGTTTATATGGGGGCTATACGTAAAAGTGGACCTATATGGTCCATTGGCAATACCATCCGACCTACATCAATAACAAGTCGATAGCTTGTTTCGTTCGGAAGTTAGCGTGATTTCAACAGACGGACGGACGGGCGGACATGCTCAGATCGACTCAGAATTTCACCACGACCCAGAATATATATACTTTATGGGGTCTTAGAGCAATATTTCGATGTGTTACAAACGGAATGACAAAGTTAATATACCCCCATCCTATGGTGGAGGGTATAAAAAACAAGCATATATGGCCGTAAGTTCGGCCAGGCCGAAGCTTATGTACCCTCCACTTGCATTTACGCGCTTACAAGGTGCAATTGGCTCAAGAACTAAAGCCTCTTGACCATTCCAAACGTCGTGAATGGGCAGAATAGTTCCAAGAAATGGCAACAGTGGATGATCAATTTTCGAAGAAAATCATCTTCAGTGATGAGGCACATTTTCACCTCAGTGGATTCGTCAATAAACAGAATTGCCGCATTTGGGCGAATGAGAAACCAAGAGTGATTGTCGAAAAACCAATGACACAAAGAGTGACTTTTTGGTGCGGTTTATGGGCTGGCGGCATCATCGGGCCGTATTTTTTCCACAATGAGGCCGGTCAGGCAGTTACTGTGAATAGTGTCCGCTATCGTGAGATGATAACGAACTTTTTATGACCCGAATTGGAAGATATGGATGTGGACGATATGTGGTTTCAGCAGGCCGGTGCCACTTGCCACACAGCTAACGAAACAATGGCTCTTTTGCGCAATAAATTCAATGGCCGTGTTATCTCACGTAATGGCGATGTCAATTGGCCGCCAAGATCATGTGATTTGACACCGTTGGACTTTTTTCTTTGGGGTTATTTGAAAGAAAAGGTGTACGTCGATAAGCCAGCAACAATTCAAGAGCTAAACGATGAGATAATTCGGCACATTAACGGCATAGAACCTCCATTATGCCTCAGCGTCATCGAAAATTTGGACCATCGAATGGAGGTGTGCCACCGAGTTCGCGGAGCCCATTTTGCCAATATTTTGTTCCGTACATAATTGAGTAATACCAATATATCATAATAAAATAAAATAACAATAATTTCCTAAATAGTTTGTGTTTTATTCAAAATCAACATTGGCCCTTGAAATTTAATCACCCTTACTTGTTTTGTTTAAATAATATTCTATATTTTTTCCAAGCTTGAGATCTTTATTTACCTCCGACAATTCTTAGGATTCGGCCACACTATAATATTCTTAATACACAGACATTTCGTTCCGATAAACTTATAGTCTAGACGGCGCATTGGTCGAACAGCTGTATTTTCAGTCTGCAGTTTAGTCTGTAGTCTAAGACAACTCCCAAGTACTAGACGATTTTGAGAGACTCAATCTTGTTCCTTGAAATTGTGGGTCATTATACCCACTGGTTTCTCATCACCTGGTGAAAAGCACTAGATCCCTTTTGTGGTTAAACATTCCTTTGTCATTCAGAAAAGTTAGAATCTCTTCTACTATGAGTAACCATATTAAAGACTATATCACACCGCCAATTGGATACAATTCCAGAATAAATTTATCGGAACAAATTGATATAGCTTTTTTACTTACTGTGGTGTTCCCTCAAAATTAAAATGTTTTCTACATTCATTCTGTTGGTACACGTAAACAAAGACGAAAAATTAAAGCTTTTAACATTATGCTTAATTCGGTAGTGAAAGGGTTAAACATCGCAGTAACAAATAGAAATCTATTTTATAAATTCCCCTAATTGGTGAACGAATACACAAATTCTTCGTAGTTTACAATTTTTATCCATTAAAATATCTCCATAAGGATAATACCACCTTCACATAAATAATTTCACACATTGCAATACAAAACCCTAACACTTTGTATTGCAATATCAATTAAAAGATTTACCATTTTGATGTCCATGTCAATTTGATCAAACAATTATGGGAAGGGTGAAAACAATTTAACTGTCACTTTGGATCATACCCATAATGTACACCATTGGCATATAAGTTAGGGGAATAAAATGGCATTATTCCATTTCTGGTTAGAAACTGGCTAGAATGTGTACAAGTGATTTCTATAAAATATTGCCACAATAGAAATAGAATAGACCATGTTGTTACACCTCTTTGAAAGTTTACATATGAAGAGAGAGAGAGAGAGAGTTACAGAGAGGTAGATAGATAGAGAGAAGCACTAGCACAAAACACATATAAATATGTGTTCATGGGACGGTAGAACGGATAGGGATGTGCTCTGAAATATGATGCATATCCTTTGTATTCAAATATTATACATACTTGTTGTCTATTATCCTTCACCCACTACACTGCAAGGGATACTATTTCCTATACTCCATTGAATTCAAATAGAATTCCCATTTAGATAACAATGTCACATAACTGGAATTGAATCTTCAGTAAATAAATAAGGATGTATTGCATGAAATATGCACAGCTCATTTGAAGCAGCAAATCACAATGGATTTGTAAATGTGTGTGTGGATGTGTGTCTCCAAGCAAATATCGAAAATTGAATATCAATATTCATGAAATTTAGAAGAGAGAAAAATCTTGTAATTGATATGATTGACATTGTTTCATGTGACAATATTCATAAGAGGAATTCAATTGAAAGGGCAACTGCAGCTTATCTTATTGAGATTGGGCTCAAATGACATTATGAAAAAGTTTATACTGATCTACCATGGGACCAATGACCGAAAACAATTTTTATAACCTTCAGCACTACTTACTGTGCCATCAGAAAAACAGTGACGGAAAATTTTTATAGCCGATATAGAGAAAATTTTGTTACAATTTTATTTCTACAGAAAAATATGTCAAAATTTTATTTCTATAGAAAATTTTGTCAACATTTTATTTCTATAGACAATTTTGTCAAAATTTTATATCAATAGAAAATTTTATTTCTATAGAAAATTTTGTCAAAATTTTATTTGTACAGAACATTTTGTTTTTTATTTCTATAAAAAGTGTTGTCAAAATTTTATTTCTGTAGAAAATTTTGTCAAAATTTTATTTCAATAGAAAATTTTGTCAAAAATTTATTTCTATAGAAAATTTTCTCACAATTTTATGTCTATAGAAAATTTTGTCAAAATTTTATTTCAATAGAAAATTTTGTCAAAATTTTATTTCTATAGAAAATTTTGTCAAAATTATATTTCTAAAGAAAATTTTGACTAAATTTTATTTCTATAGAAAAGTTTGTCAAAATTTTATTTCTATAGAAAATTTTGTCAAAATTTTATTTCTATCGAAAATTTTATTTCTATAGAAAATTGTGTGAAAATTTTAATATCTATCGAAAATTTTGTCAAGTTTTTATTTTTATAGAAAATCTTGTCAAAATTTTATTTCTATAGAAAATTTTGTCAAAAATTTATTTCTATAGAAAATTTTGTCAAAATTTTATTTCTATAGAAAATTTTGTCAAAATTTTATTTCTATTGAAAATTTTGTCAAAATTTTATGTCTATAGAAAATTTTGTCAAAATTTTATTTTTATAGAAAATTTTGTCAATGTTTTATTTCTAAAGAAAATTTCGAGAAAATTTTATTTCAATAGGAAATTTTAACAAAATTTTATTTCTATAGACAATATTGTCCAAATTTTATTTCAATAGAAAATTTTGTCAAAATTGTATTTCAATAGAAAATTTTGTCAAAATTTTATTTTTATAGAACATTTTGTCAAAATTTTATTTTTATAAAACATCTTGTCAAATATTTATTTCTATAGAAAATTTTATTTATATAGAAAATTTTGTCAAAATTATATTTCTAAAGAAAATTTTGACTAAATTTTATTTCTATAGAAAAGTTTGTCAAAATTTTATTTCTATAGAAAATTTTGTCAAAATTTTATTTCTATCGAAAATTTTATTTCTGTAGAAAATTGTGTGAAAATTTTAATATCTATCGAAAATTTTGTCAAGTTTTTATTTTTATAGAAAATCTTGTCAAAATTTTATTTCTATAGAAAATTTTATCAAAAATTTATTTCTATAGAAAATTTTGTCAAAATTTTATTTCTAAGAAAGTTTTGTCAAAATTTTATTTCTATTGAAAATGTTGTCAAAATTTTATATCTATAGAAAATTTTGTCAAAATTTTATTTTTATAGAAAATTTTGTCAAAGTTTTATTTCTAAAGAAAATTTCGTAAAAATTTTATTTCAATAGGAAATTTTAACAAAATTTTATTTCTGTAGAAAATATTGTCCAAATTTTATTTCAATAGAAAATTTTGTCAAAATTTTATTTCAATAGAAAATTTTGTCAAAATTTTATTTTTATAGAACATTTTGTCAAAATTTTATTTTTATAAAACATCTTGTCAAATATGTATTTCTATAGAAAATTTTATTTATATAGAAAATTTTGTGAAAATTTTAATATCTATCGAAAAATTTGTCAACATTTTATTTCAATAGAAAATTTTGTCAAGATTTTATTTTATTTCTATAGAACATTTCGTCAAAATTTTATTTTTATAAAAAATCTTGTCAAATTTTTATTTCTATAGAAAATTTTATTTATATAGAAAATTTTAATATCTATCGAAAATTTTGTCAAAATTTTGTTCTTAAAAAAAAAAATTCAAAATTTTATTTTTATAGAAAATTGTGGCAAAATTTTATTTCTATGGAAAATTTTGTCAAAATTTTATTTCATTGAAAATTTTGTCAAAATTGTATTTTCACAGAAAATTTTGTCAAAATTTTATCTCAATAGAAAATTTTGTATTTTTATTTCGATAGAAAATTTTGTCAAAATTTAATTTCTATAGACAATTTTGTCAAAATTTTATATCAATAGAAAATTTTGTCAAAATTTTATGTCTATGGAAATTTTGTCACAATTTTATTTCAATAGAAAATTTTGTCAAAAATTTATTTCTACAGAAAATTTTCTCACAATTTTATGTCTATAGAAAATTTTGTCAAAATTTTATTTCAATAGAAAATTTTGTCAAAATTTTATTTCTATAGAAAATTTTGTCAAAATTATATTTCTAAAGAAAATTTTGACTAAATTTTATTTCTATAGAAAAGTTTGTCAAAATTTTATTTCTATAGAAAATTTTGTCAAAATTTTATTTCTATCGAAAATTTTATTTCTGTAGAAAATTGTGTGAAAATTTTAATATCTATCGAAAATTTTGTCAAGTTTTTATTTTTATAGAAAATCTTGTCAAAATTTTATTTCTATAGAAAATTTTGTCAAAAATTTATTTCTATAGAAAATTTAGTCAAAATTTTATTTCTAAGAAAATTTTGTCAAAATTTTATTTCTATTGAAAATGTTGTCAAAATTTTATGTCTATAGAAAATTTTGTCAAAATTTTATTTTTATAGAAAATTTTGTCAAAGTTTTATTTCTAACGAAAATTTCGTGAAAATTTTATTTCAATAGGAAATTTTAACAAAATTTTATTTCTGTAGAAAATATTGTCCAAATTTTATTTCAATAGAAAATTTTGTCAAAATTTTATTTCAATAGAAAATTTTGTCAAAATTTTATTTTTATAGAACATTTTGTCAAAATTTTATTTTTATAAAACATCTTGTCAAATATTTATTTCTATAGAAAATTTTATTTATATAGAAAATTTTGTGAAAATTTTAATATCTATCGAAAAATTTGTCAACATTTTATTTCAATAGAAAATTTTGTCAAGATTTTATTTTATTTCTATAGAACATTTCGTCAAAATTTTATTTTTATAAAAAATCTTGTCAAATTTTTATTTCTATAGAAAATTTTATTTATATAGAAAATTTTAATATCTATCGAAAATTTTGTCAAAATTTTGTTCTTAAAAAAAAAATTCAAAATTTTATTTTTATAGAAAATTGTGTCAAAATTTTATTTCTATGGAAGATTTTATTTCATTGAAAATTTTGTCAAAATTGTATTTTCACAGAAAATTTTGTCAAAATTTTATCTCAATAGAAAATTTTGAATTTTTATTTCTATAGAAAATTTTGTCAAAATTTAATTTCTATAGAAAATTTTGTCAAAATTTTATTTCTATAGAAAATTTTGTCAAAATTTTATTTCAATAGAAAATTTTAGCAAAATTTTATGTCTATAGAAAATTTTGTCAAAATTTTATGTCTATAGAAAGTTTTGTCAAAATTTTATTTCTAAAGAAAATTTTGACTAAATTTTATTTCTATAGAAAATTTTGTCAAAATTTTATTTCTTTAGAAAATTTTGTTAAAATTTTGTTTTTATAAAAAAAATGTTGTCAAAATTTTATTTCTATAGAAAATTTTGTCAAATATTTATTTCTATAGAAAATTTTATTTATATAGAAAATTTTGTGAAAATTTTAATATCTACCGAAAAATTTGTCAACATTTTATTTCAATAGAAAATTTTGTCAAGATTTTATTTCTATAGAACATTTCGTCAAAATTTTATTTTTATAAAAAATCTTGTCAAATTTTTATTTCTATAGAAAATTTTATTTATATAGAAAATTTTAATATCTATCGAAAATTTTGTCAAAATTTTGTTCTTAAAAAAAATTCAAAATTTTATTTTTATAGAATATTGTGTCAAAATTTTATTTCTATGGAAAATTTTGTCAAAATTTTATTTCTTTGAAAATTTTGTCAAAATTGTATTTTCATAGAAAATTTTGTCAAAATTTTATCTCAATAGAAAATTTTGTAATTTTTTTTTCTATAGAAAATTTTGTCAAAATTTAATTTCTATAGAAAATTTTGTCAAAATTTTATTTCTATAGACAATTTTGTCAAAATTTTATTTCTATAGAAAATTTTGTCAAAATTTTATTTCTAAAGAAAATTTTGACTAAATTTTATTTCTATAGAAAATTTTGCAAAATTTTATTTTCTAATGAAAATTTTGACTAAATTTTATTTCTATAGAAAATTTTGTCAAAATTTTATTTCTATAGAAAATTTTGTCAAAATTTAATTTCTATAGAAAATTTTGTCAAAATTTAATTTCTATAGAAAATTTTGTCAAAATTTTATTTCTATAGAAAGTTTTGTCAAAATTTTATTTCTATAGAAAATTTTGTCAAAATTTTATTTTCATAGAAATTTTTGTCAAAATTTTATTTCTAAAGAAAATTTTATCAACATTTTACCTCAATAGGAAGTTTTGCAAAATTTCATCTCAATAGAAAATTTTGTAATTTTATTTCAATAGAAAATTTTGTGAATATTTTATTTCTATAGAAAATTTTGTCAAAATTTTATTTCAATAGAAAATTTTACCAAAATTTTATGTCTATAGAAAATTTTGTCAAAATTTTATGTCTATAGAAAGTTTTGTCAAAATTTTATTTCTAAAGAAAATTTTGACTAAATTTTTTTTTCTAAAGAAAATTTTGTCAAAATTTTATTTCTATAGAAAATTTTGTCAAAATTTTGTTTTTATAAAAAAATAATGTCAAAATTTTATTTCTATAGAAAATTTTGTCAAAATTTTAGTTCTATAGAAAATTTTGTCAAAATTTTATTTCTATAGAAAATTTTGTCAAAATATTTCTCTAGAAAATTTTGTCAAAATTTTACTTCTATAGAAAATTTTGTTTTTATAAAAAAATTTTTCAATATTTTATTTTTATAGAAAATTTTATCAAAATTTTATTTCTATGGAAAATTTTGTCAAAATTTTATTTCTTTGAAAATTTTGTCAAAATTTTATTTTCATAGAAAAATTTTATCTCAATAGAAAATTTTGTCAAAATTTAATTTCTATAGAAAATGTTATCAAAATTGTATTTCTATAGAAAATTTTGTCAAAATTTTATTTCAATAGAAAATTTTGTCATAATGTCATTTCTACAGAAAATGTTGTCAATTTTTTTTTCTAAAGGAAATTTCGCCAAAATTTTATTTCTATAGAAAATTTTGTCAAAAATTTATTTCTACAAAAAATTTTGTCAAAATTTTATTTCTATAGAAAATTTTTTCAAAATTTCATTTCTTTAGAAAATTTTGTCAAAATATTATTTCTATAGAAAAATTTGTCAAAATTTTATTTCTATAGAAAATTTTGTCAAAATTTTATTTCAATAGAAAATTTTGTCAAAATTTTATGTCTATAGAAAATTTTGTCAAAATTTAATTTTTATGGAAAATTTTGTCAAAATTTTATTTCATTGAAAATTTTGTCAAAATTTTATTTTCATAGAAAATTTTGTCAAAATTTTATCTCAATAGAAAATTTTGCAAATTTTATTTCAATTTTGTAATTTTATTTCAATAGAAAATTTTGTCAAAATTTTATTTCTATGGAAAATTTGGTCAAAATTTTATTTCTATGGAAAGTTTTGTCAAAATTTGATTTCTTTGAAAAATTTGTCAAAATGGCAAAATCTATTAAATCCCCTTCTCATCCACCCTATGGTGGTGGCTATAATACAAAATGAATATATTTCTGCATACTTAAATCCTTAGCTTAAAATTCACTTTACTGCGTAGAGCACCCATAAGACAACTGAAGTAAATTTGTATCCTTATAACCAAGTCCTTGTAAAAAAGAAAAAGTTCCTTAAATTACCGTTAAACAATCAATTATTGTAATTACGGAGCAATGAATTTTGTTTTGTTTCTTCCTAGGAATTACTTTTCCAAGTCCAATGGTGTGGAATGTTCGCCAGGAGCATAAGACACCCCCTCCCCCCGCCATAAGAGATATTGCACTGGGAAAGTGGTAAGTGGTTTCTGTTCGTTTTATGGCAGTTGGTTTCATTTTTTTTCGTTTCGCCACTGCTTCCCTTGGAAGATTTATGACCACCAAATAGACCCTCGGTTCAACCATAGCAATTAAGTTGCATTCGAAGAAAAACTTCCACCGCCCGACAATTTGACAAGTATTTAGGGTCGTTTTTGTATTCGCCTTAAATGGTTAAACGATTCGTTCTTGTTTCAACTAAACAATTACAAATGATTTGTTTCGGGCGAATGTCTTTAGAGTTCTTTCCATTTGTAAGTGGAAGGGGATATACCATGAAGCAATAAGGGGTGTATTGTTACGAAAAATAGAACATAAGATATTTTAAATATATTCTGGTTAATTTCGTTTATATTTCCGAGTGAGGAATAAGCCAGTCGAACTTCTATTTTATTTACTTACTGGAAAAAAGCATACCCGGTTCCAAAGAATTTCCCCCCTCTTCTGGTTTATGAATTCGCAAAATTTAGTTTTTCCAAGTACCCGTAACTCTGTCAATGATTTTCTGTAGATTTTTTCGATTTAAAATTTTCGACAGCATCTGAAAATTTTGAATTATAATTATTTGTAGTTTGAATTCTATGTAGAGACGAAAATTTTGCATTTTGCGAATTCGTAACAGGAGGTTTGTTTTTACACTAATAATTTTGGTATCTGAGCCAAAGAAGCAGATAATTGATGTAAGAATACCTTTAAGACAAAATTCTCTTTTAAATTTTTGTTTTGTGTACTTAATACGAGGAAACAAACTTTAATTTATTTGTTTTCCTTGTGGATTGTGGTATATTAGGTAGTCTACAAATAATTACGAAGAGCCAGAATTGAAATATGGGGGTCGCTTTGTATGAGGGCTATATAAAATTATGAATCGATTTGGACCAATTTTTGGGGATTGGTTTATTTAGGGGCTTTATATAGGTTAGGTTAGGTTATGTGGCAGCCTGGTACAGGCTCACTTAGACTATTCAGTCCATTGTGATACCACATTGGTGAACTTCTCTCTTATCACTGAGTGCTGCCCGATTCCATGTTAAGCTCAATGACAAGGGACCTCCCTTTTATAGCCGAGTCCGAACGGCGTTCCACATTCCAGTGAAACCACTTAGAGAAGCTTTGAAACCCTCAGAAATGTCACCAGCAGTACTGAGGTGGGATAATCTACCGCTGAAAAACTTTTTGGTGTTCGGTCGAAGCAGAAATCGAACCCCCGACCTTGTGTATGCAAGGCGGGCATGCTAACCGTTGCACCACGGTGGCTCCCAAAGGGGCTTTATATAACTATAGACCAATCTGGACTAATGTTTGAATGGTTGTTGGTGTCCATAAACTTACACCAAATACAAACTGAACAACTGAATCGTATGAAAGTTGCTCCTCCATGAGGCGCCAAAACCAAATCTGGGGATCGGTTTATATGGGGGCTATATATGATTATGGACCGATATGTACCAATTTTGGCATGGTTGTTAAAGACCATATACTACCACCACGTTCCAAATTTCAAACGGATGGATCGACTCAAGGACCCACCCTAAGCATTTTTGCCAAAGACAGCATGTTTCTATCTCGTCTCCTTCTGGGTGTTGCAAACATATGCACTAACTTATAATACCCTAATCAACAGTGTGGTGCAAGGTATAATAAAGCGTTGAAAGACATCTCCTATTTTTAAAACGCTTTTTATACCCTCCACCATAGGATGAGGGGTATATTAACTTTGTCATTCCGTTTGTAACACATCGAAATATTGCTCTAAGACCCCATAAAGTATATATTCTGGGTCGTGGTGAAATTCTGAGTCGATCTAAGCATGTCCGTCCGTCCGTCTGTTGAAATCACGCTAACTTCCGAACGAAACAAGCTATCGACTTGAAACTTGGCACAAGAAGTTGTTATTGACGTAGGTCGGATGGTATTGAAAATGGCGGACCACTTTTACGCATAGCCCCCATATAAACCGACGCTCAGATTTGGCTTGCGGAGCCTCTTGGAGGAGCAAAATTCATCCGATCCGGCTGAAATTTGGTAAATGGTGTTTGTATATGGTGTCTCACAACCATGCAAAATTTGGTCCAAATCGGTCCGTAAATATATATAGCCCCCATATAAACCGATCCCCAGATTTGGCTTGCGGAGCTTCTAAGAGAAGCAAATTTTATCCGATCCGGCTGAAATTTGGTACATAGTGCTAGTATATGGTCTTTAACAAACATGCGAAAATTGGTCCACATCGGTCCATAATTATATATAGCCCCCATATAAACCGATCACCAGATTTGACCTCCGGAGCCTCTTGGAAGACCAAAATTCATCTGATTCATTTGAAATTTGGTACGTGGTGTTAATATATGGCCTCAAACTCCCAGGCCATCGGTATCGGTCCATAATTATATATAGGCCCCATATAAACCGATCCCCAGATTTGACCTCCAGAGCCCCTTGGAAGAACAAAATTCTTCTCATTCGGTTGAAATTTGGTACGTGATGTTAGTATATGGTATCCAACAACCATGCAGGAATTGGTTCCTATCAGCCCATGATTATATATAGCTCCCATATTAACCGTTCCCCAGATTTGACCTCCGGAGCCTCTTGGAGAAGCAAAATTCAACCGATCCGGTTGAAATTTGCAACGTGGTGTTAGTATATGGCCGCTAATATCCATGCCAAAATTGGTCCATATCGGTCTATAGTTATATATAGCCGATCCCCAGTCACACAAAAATTGGTCCATATCGGTTCATAATCACGGTTGCCACTCGAGCCAAAAATAATCTACCAAAATTTTATTTCTATAGAAAATTTTGTCAAAATTTTATTTCTATAGAAAATTTTGTCAAAATTTTATTTCTATAGAAAATTTTGTAAAAATTTTTGTTCTATAGAAAATTTTGTTAACATTTTATTTCTATAGAAAATTTTGTAAAAATTTTTGTTCTATAGAAAATTTTGTTAACATTTTTGTTCTATAGCAAGTTTTGTCAACATTTTATTTCTATAGAAAATTTTGTCAAAATTTTGATTCTATAAAAAATTTTGTCAAAATTTTATTTCTATAGAAAATTTTGTCCAAATTTTACTTCTATAGAAAATTTTGTCAAAATTTTATTTAAAAAAAAAATTTTGTGAAACTTAATTATATACGTTTTTAATCGGCTTTTTATACCCTTCACCACTACTGTGGTACAGGGTATAATAAGTTTGTGCATTTGTATGTAACGCCAAGAAATAGTGGTCACAGACCCATCTTTTAGTATACCGATCGGCTTAGAATTAAATTCTGAGTCGATTTAGCGATGTCCGTCTGTCTGTCTGTCCGTCCGTCTGTCTGTATATGTAATTTTGTGCACAAAGTACAGCTCGCAATTTAAGTCTGATCGTCCTCAATTTTGGCACAGGGCCGTTTCTTGGGACAGAGACAATCGCTATTGATTTTGGAAAAAATCGGCTCAGATTTAGATATAGCTGCCATATATATATTTATCCCCGATTTGGTCATAGTTAGCGTGTTTATCAACCGATTTTCGTGAAATACCGTACATCCAAATATTTTATGAATCTCGAAAATCTAGCAAAATATCAGCCAAATCGGTTCAGATTTAGATATAGCTCCCATATATATCTTTCGTCCGATTTAGACTCATATGACCACAGAGGCCAAAGTTTACTACCGATCTTCGTGAAATTTTGCACAGAGGGTAGAATTGACATTCTACCAATGCTTGGTAAATTTGATTGAAATCGGTTCAAATGTAGATATAGCTCCCATATATATCTTTCGTCCGATTTGAACTTATATGGCCACAAAAGCCAGAGTTTTGCCGTGATTTGCTTCAAATTTTGCACAAGGGGTACGTTTGATAGTATCGTTAAGTGTGTCAAATTTTGTTAAAATCGGTTCAGATTTAGATATAGCTCACATATATATCTTTCGCCCGATTTGGACTTATATGGTCTCAAAAGCCAGAGTTTTACCCTGACTTACTTCAAATTTTGCACAAGCGGTACTTTTAACGATACTATTGTATGTGCCAAATTTGGTCAAAATCGATTCAGATTTAGATATAGCTCCCATATATATCTTTCGTACGATTTGAACTTATATGGCCTCAAAATCCAGGGTTTTGCCGTGATTTGCTTCAAATTTCGCACAAGGAGTACGTTAGGTAGTATCGGTAATTGTGCCAAATTTGTTTGAAATCGGTTCAGATTTAGATATGGCTCCCATATACATCTTCCATCCGATTTGCACTCATATGACCAGGGGGCCAAAGTTATACTGCCATTTACGTGAAATTTCGCATAGATAGCAGAATTATTATTCTAACCATACATGTCAAATTTAGTCAAAATCGGTTCAGATTATATATAGCTCCCATATATACGTACACCAGAGTTGGGGAAATATGGTAGACTGTTACACATTTTAGACCCATTTTCAATGGAAGTGTCCTCCAATTAACTGGATAGCGTTAGCCGATTTAAATTTTAATTCTAGAGATTTTGTAGAAGTAAAAAAATTGTCCCCCTTATGTTATATAGCTTCCAGAAAATGTGAAGTAGTTGAGATGGTAACACAAATTTTGGCCTACATAGGGGTGAAGGGTATAATATAGTCGGCACCACCCGACTTTAGACTTTACTTACTTGTTTAGTTTAATATATACCACGTATGGACTACCTTGCAATTTAGAAGGCGATGTTAGGAAGTTTTAAGATACCTTGCCATCGGCACACGCAAAAAAATAATTCTTTACTCCCAAACGAAATTTTAGACAAGCAAAGTTCGTTTCTCATTTGCTTTTCGCTGTAAGGAAGTGTATTTGGAAGAAAAGTATATACTTTTTGTGATAAACGTTTATTCTTTTCCAGGATGTAAAAACAATTTCATAAAGACAAACTCAAAAAAAAAACATTGTTTTCTTGCTAATTGCATTTTCCCTCACATCTTTCTCACATCCACGAGGTTTTTTAGTTCTTAACACCTTTTTCTTGTAATACAAACAATGTAGAAGAAATTATACGATTTTATAAATTTTTAAAATTTTTTTACCTTTCGCCTGGACGGAGAATCGAACCGCGGACCATGCACTTTGTAAGCCAACACACTAACCACTGAGCTATGTACCTGTTATGGTCATCAATAGATAAATATCCATATAAGTTATATTTATATAGCATAGCTTGCGGCGCCCACGAACCGAATAAACAAAGTTTATTTAACAGAAACAAACATTTAGTTTGGCACCGTGGAGCAGTGGTTGTTACGTCTGACTCTCATGCCAAGGGTCGTGGGTTCGATCCCTGCTTCGACCAAAGTTTTTTTTTTACATACATTCTACATATGTTCGGAAGATTCCGAAAAAATGTTCAACATTACATTGTACTATATTAAATTTTGAACTGTAAAATGTGTTTTATTAAAGACCAAAAGTCAGAAAAGAAGAGTGTTTGATATAAACGAAATGGACTCTGTTGTTGTTTCAAAAATAACTGTTTTTATTGAAAAAATAAAAACTTTGTAACAAACGAATTTTTTTGGTGATAAAAGTTTAAAATTTTCGAAGCAATTCAAAAAACTCTACAAAAGAAAAACGTTTTCGGTACACGTTTTCCAAACGTTTTTTTTCTTTGAGTGTATATACTTGTTTGCCTTGTAATCAAAATGCAAAAGGATAACAGAGTTAAAGACGATTTCGTTGATTTTGAAGAATTTTTCAGAATTATTAAAGTTAAGTTTACCATAACAAAATTTTCTTTCGTGTAAATATACCCAGTTTTAAATCAAATCACTTAACTTTAAGAACAAAACGACTTCATTCAAAAGTTAAACGATTTTTAGCAAGGAGAAAATTTTATATTAGAGAAATGGATCTTCTATGCCAAGCAAAATTCGCATTTGTAGTTTAAGGACAATTTTTGGCCTCACGACAATATTTTTTTCAGTGGGTATGGCGGAGGGTATACAAATATCAATCAAATAAAATTAATGATTGAATAAACATTTTAATTGGATAAATAAATTTTTGAATTTGTGTTAGTTATTAGTATTGAATTATCATATCTGTTTTCAATACAAAATTAATTGAATCAATTAATTTACGTGATTGAAGCCAAAGTCGACATATATATTTGTATCTATATGTAATTGGTATCCATCGGGAGTATGCCAAATTAATTCAAGAAAATTTTCTTTGCGTTCAATGTTCGTTAAATATTCAAATTGAATATATTTCGAAATGAAATTCATTAACAAAATTCTCAAAACAATCGAAGCATGGAAAGCATACTGCACTGCGCTGCGATTGTCACATTCCCGTTTTTCATTTGCAATTGTTTTCATTCCTTCGAATGAAAATTGAATTGAATTTTCCTTGATTAGTTTGAATGCGATTGCATTTTGTGTAAACAGGTGGTAAAATGATGAGAATGCTTGTGGCATTCGACAGCTATATGAGCAAAGAAATAACAATAGATGCCGGTGCTGGTGCAGCTGCAGCTGCAGCATCAGCAATAATCCAAATAAATAAACATCAGCAGTACTGTAATCAGACCAAGAAGACTATCAAAGATAGTCGGTAAAAAGTGAGGCAGAAGCGACTATTGGAGCTTCTACAGAGTGCGAGTAGAAAACATTTGAAAGTATTTCCAAAGTGATTACAAAGTATTTCCATCATCCAAAAATGATTTTCTCTAGACATACACTTAATTTTCACTATAAATTAAGTTCTCTTCAACAAACAAAGGTCCTTATGGCCATTTATGGCCGATATATTATAATAAATATAAATTAAAATTGTAAAAAAAAATTTGTGTTTTATTCAAAATCACAATCAGCCCTTACAACTTAAACCTTAGCTCGTTTAAAAATAGCATAGTTTAATGCGTTACAAATGAAATGATAAGCTTATTATATGGTCGATACGAAAACCTAACATGTATTGTGACAAGAAATTCAACTAATTCCCGCAATGCACAACAATCAACAATAGCACCTGGATAAACAAGAGTAAAGGGTGTTGTTTTGTGACATGGCAAATTGTGGACTATTTTTTATAAAATACAATTTTGAAAATTTTTCTATAGAAATAAAATGTTGACAAAATTTTCTATAGAAATAAAATATTGAAAATTATTCTATAGAAATAAAATTTAGACAAAATTTTCTATAGAAATAAAATTTTGAAAAAATCCATAGAACTAAAATTTTGGCAAAATTGTTTATAGAAATACAATTTGGACGAAATTTTCTATAAAAATAAAATTGTAATTGTGTACAGTCAACAATTGGATCTGGATAAACAAGAGTAAAGGGTGTTATTTTGTGACATGACAAATTTTGGACTATTTTTTATAGAAATAAAATTTTCTTTAGAAATAAAATTTTGAAAATTTTTCTATAGAAATAAAATATTGACAAAATTTTCTATAGAAATTTAACTTTAACAAAATTTTCTATTGAAATAAAATTTTGAAAAAATCCGTAGAAACAAGATTTTGGCATATTTTCTATAGAAAACAAATAAGGAAATCTAAAGTCGGGCGGGGCCCGGCTAATGCACTAGGGTGGAACACAATGTTAGTAAAAAACAAGTAAGTAAAGTCTAAAGTCGGGCGGGGCCGACCATATTATACCCTGCACCACTTTGTAGATCTAAATTTTCGATACCATATCACATCCGTCAAATGTGTTGGGGGCTATATATAAAGGTTTATCCCAAATACATACATTTAAATATCACTCGATCTGGACAGAATTTGATAGACTTCTACAAAATCTATAGACTTAAAATTTAAGTCGGCTAATGCACTAGGGTGGAACACAATGTTAGTAAAAAATATGGGAAACATTTAAATCTGAAGCAATTGTAAGGAAACTTCGCAAAAGTTTATTTATGATTTACCGCTCGATATATATGTATTAGAAGTTTAGGAAAATTAGAGTCATTTTTACAAATTTTCGACTAAGCAGTGGCGATTTTACAAGGTATTTTTGGTATTTTGACCATTTTTGTCGAAATCAGAAAAACATATATATGGGAGCTATATCTAAATCTGAACATATTACAACCAAATTTGGCACGCATAGCTACAATGCTAATTCTACTCCCTGTGCAAAATTTCAACCAAATGGGAGAAAAATTAGCCTCTGTGGTCATATGAGTGTAAATCGGGCGAAAGCTATATATGGGAGCTATATCTAAATCTGAACCGATTTCAACAAAATTTGGCACGCATAGCTACAACGCTAATTCTACTCCCAGTGCAAAATTTCAACCAAATTGGTATAAAACTCTGTGTTTAAGTTCGAGTAAAGATTAATTGGACTTAATAGTGTTCGTTAGAATTTGTATACTACTTTTTGGTACATCCCTGCCAGAGTAGAAATGTCATAATTTGAATATTAATTTATCTTGTCAAAAGCCCCGCCTTCCGCCATCTTGGTTGAGAGCATCTCTCACTTTACTTGTTATCGATAAGCCAATTGGTGCGGTTGCAAATTTATCCATATCGTTGGAAATTATAGGTAATATTGTTTACCATTAATTATAATAGAAAACACCTTAATAAAACCTTCTGCTCTTGTTATATATTGAAAATATTAAACTATCGTGTTTTTATTTTTCTCTATATTTCCATACTTTTCGCATTCGGCGAACATTTTGATCCATTCGTACCGGATAATTGGACTTCGGAGTGGAAGAATTGGTTTAACCGGTGTTTTTCTTGGTTTTTGTTATAGACACAGTCCACCTGACCTGGTCATCAATTTCACCTTAAACTCAAACCAATCAGTTCATCATCCTCAACATCTGTTTCATCGTTTTATAAGGTAAGTGCAGTGCATTTTCCCTTATAAAGTGAGTTCGCGGTCGGTGCAACAACAAATATAGTGGTCGTCCGTCCATTTAAAGAAAAAAAAAGGGTTGTTTTACAACGCTACGCGATCGGTTTTTATTATAAATATTCCTAAAAGTGGTGTACAAGTTCAGTGATATCAGTGAATATTAGTGTTTTTTTATTTAAAGTGGTTTATTTGCCTTTATTTGCGTGAAAATATCGTTTTTCATTGTTTTTAAGAAAATTTTCATTTGCCGACGGCAAAACGCATTCAAGGTTTTTGTTTTTGTATTTCCATTTTGACGTCTGTGCAAATAATTTCGGAGAGAAATAACTTAAAGTACATATTTTCACCACTTTCGTACACTAATATTCACTATACACATATATCACTCTCTTTGTTTCGTATATTCACCACTTTTTCGCGTTTTCTGTGCTGAAATTTCATTTATTAATTATTGTTTCGTTCATTTGCATACATTTGAGAACATACAAAAGCTTTTATTTTGTTTTGTTCTCATCAGTGTTGCGCTCTTAGTCGATTGCTATAGTATAGTGACTAATCGGGCACATCTCGTACTATCGTGTTATCGGATATCGATCATCATTTGAATTCTTAAGGGGGCTATACACTACGTGTAATTCCCACATTAGAATTCAAGTTGAATTCAAAGGTTTGAATATTTCCCGGTTGGAATCGGGGCTTGAATTAAAACTCGGTATATTTTGAAACTTTTACGCTCTCACACTGAGAGAAATTATTCGATCACTCAAATATTTGGTAAATTTTGAATATTTATTGGACAGGTATTTATTATTATTGATTTATTTATACCTTTGTTTATTATTATTATTATTATAATTTTTCTTGTGTCAAGCGTTCGGGGGTAATATTTTGTGCACCCTACATTCAGTATTTTCGGTTTCTGGGAACGTTTGATCTTTTGTCGGATTTTCGCGAGTTGTGGACTCGAATTAATCTTTGTAACTCGAGTTACTTTTGCGTATTTTGCTATTTTTATTGAACGGAACCTTGTCTGAGTTTGGTAATTTTATTGGCCGTTGCTTCTTGGCTATATTGTAATTTCGTATTTGGTTACATTCTTCAATTTGGTAGTTGAACGTAAAGTTAGAATGTCTGTATCTCCCTTTGATCGCTTTATTCGCGTTTCGGACGCTCTTATTAAATTCCACGCCCATTTTAATGCCATGAAAGATGAGGAGTTAGACGTCTATAGCCTCGAGATTCGAAGTGAGGAATTGGGGAAGTTGTGGACAAAGGTTCAGGATTGCTTTGAGGAATGCGTGGCTAGTTTACAGGTTGCCGGAACAACGCAAACGAGCGATATTGAATCGGTGGACGGGAAATATGACGCGTCCCATCAGGCTTATATGAATTGTTTGTCCGCGATAAATCGAAAATTGGGCCAGTTTCGTCGGTCACGTAGATCATCGATCACTTCGTCTGCGTCTTCGGTCGTTGCAGCATCGAGACGGAGTATCGGGTCTCATAAATCGACTCAAGGATCCGAAGCGATTTTGGCTAATAACGCGACTACTTCGATACCGGCTGATCGGGATGGGCAGTCGCTGCCTAATGGCAAAGCCGGGTTTAGGGGTGAAGTGGCCGTTAGTGGCCCTCCACTTTGTGATATGGTTCACAATTTGGCGTTGCCACCGTGCGATACGGATGTATTTGAGGGCAATTTTCTAGACTGGCCTACATTCCGGGATTTGTTTCAAGCAGTTTATGTTAACAATTCAAGATTAACGGACGTCGAGCGTTTGTGTCATCTTGTGCGGAAGACCAGTGGCGAAGCTAGGGAAATTGTCTCGAAGTTTCCGCTGACACATCGAAGTTTTGCCCTCGCGTGGAAGGCCCTCGTTGATGCATACGACAATAAGCGGGTTCTAGTTCACAATCAACTTAAGTCTCTCTTTGCAATTTCGGCAGTATCGGTAGAGACAAGTGCGGGTTTGAAATCGATTCAACGTGGAATCAATGGCTGTCTTTCGGCATTGAATACGTACGAAGTTTCGACCGATAATTGGGACCAGATACTCGTTTTTATTTGCCTTCAACGTTTGCCGCGGCTCACACAGACTCTTTGGGAGCAGAGTGTTAGGGACAAATCAGCCCTTTCGTCGTGGGCGGATTTAGACGCTTTTTTGTCCGAAAGGGTTCGTACGTTGATGTGTTTGCATGATTTGCGGGAAGACACGTCTTCGAAGCGTTCTCAGGAAAAGAAGGTAAAAGCGCATTTTACCAATGCGTCTTCTTCTAAATCGTCGCGTGCTTCGTCGGAATCTAAGTGCGTTATTTGTCCTAAACATAATCATAGACTTTCGGCTTGCGTTAAATTTGGTAAACTCTCGGTATCGGAACGTTACATAGTGGTAAAACGTAACCGGTTGTGCTTGAATTGCTTAATGAAAGGTCATGAGATGAAGGATTGTCCAAGACAATATTCGTGTGCAAAATGTAATTCGAGACATCATTCGCTATTGCATCGCGATTCTACGCCGTCTAATAGCGCGACTTCGGCGACGGGTTCGACCAACACCTTGTCGAGTTCAGCGGCTAGTTTTCAACCGAGAACTATGCCTTCGGTTGATCAGCCGCAACCTTCTACCTCGTCGGCGTGCCTACCTCGCCAGGCATTTCATACGACGCAAAATAGGGCCGTGCTTTTGGGAACTGCGATGATTAATATCATGCACGATGGGGTTTCATATCCGGCACGCGCTTTGATTGACCCCGCTTCAGAATCTTCGTTTCTGACGGAACGCTTTCGAAATCGGGTGAAACTACCGGTTCACGCGGCTAATGTTACAATTTCGGGGGTAAATAGCGCAATTTCGGCCAAATCGAGTAAAATGTGTAATTTGAAAATCGGATCTCCACTCAACGCGTCGGTTTTGTTGGAAACTATGGCTATAGTGCTCCAATCTATATCCGGGAATTTACCTTCCTTTACGGTGTCGCAGGAAGTTTTGTCTCAGATTCCGGATATTCGCTTAGCTGATCCGAATCTTTTCGTGTCGAGACCGGTCGATATTCTACTAGGCGCTGACTTGTACCCGAGAATACTATTAGAAGGTTGCCGGCAGATTGCGGCTCAATCATTGATAGCACAGAACAGTGTTTTCGGCTGGCTAGTAACGGGTCCGATTTCTACATCGCAAATTCAAACATTTACTACGACTATAGCGGTTGATGAAGAGGAAAATTTAGATAGAACGCTTTTACGGTTTTGGGAGTTGGAGGAAACACCACGTAAAGGGGTTTTGTCCCCCTCCGATAAGTTCTGTGAGGAAAATTACGTTCGGACAACGCGCAGAGATTCGGAAGGTAGATATATAGTTACACTTCCGCTAAAGGAAGAGCTCGGTCCTCGTGGATATTTGGGTGAGTCCCGAACAACTGCTTTGAGGCAATTTTATCGTAATGAATCGTCATTATCGAAAAGGCCGGACGTGAAATCAGTTTATGATAGTGTTGTTAAAGAATATTTGCATTTGGATCACATGAGGCCAGTATCCGCCATTTCTGCAAGTGATAGACTTTCGTGTTATCTTCCACATCATCCTGTCATTAACCTCGAGAAGAAGACTTCCAAACTTCGCGTCGTATTTAATGCGTCTAATAAAACGTCCAACGGGAATAGTCTTAACGATATCCTTCACGTAGGTCCCACTTTGCAGCAGGACTTAGTCCTTCTTATTGTGCGATGGCGACTATTTAAATACGTGTTCAACTGCGATATTACACAGATGTATAGGCAGATTCGAGTGGACTCTTCTCATGCTCCGTTGCAGAGAATTGTTTTTAGGGATTCTCCGACAAGGACAGTCCAGGACTATGAACTACAAACGGTGACCTTCGGTGTAAACTGTGCACCATATCTCGCGATACGGACACTGTTACAGTTAGCTGAAGACACTGAGGAGGAGTTTCCACTCGCGGCCGATATATTACGTAAATGTATGTACGTTGATGACGTTTTGACCGGAACTCATGACCTTGAAACTGCGATAATGGCTCGGGATCAATTAATCGCGGCGCTTGCGACGGCTAAATTTGAACTGCGGAAATGGACATCGAATTATAGAGAAATTTTAGATTCACTACCGCCGGAATATTTGGTTGATGCTCAATTGCTGGCATTTGTCGAGGCTAGCAATTCGAAACCATTGGGTGTGAGATGGAATGCTCAATTGGATGCATTCTACTTCGCGGTCGAGCCTATAGCAAAAAGGTGTGGATACACTAAACGGGAAGTGTTGTCGGCTATCGCGAAATTATTCGACCCTGTCGGTTGGTTAGGTCCAGTGATAATTGTGGCAAAGATTATCATGCAGAAGGTTTGGCTTGATCGCGTCGGCTGGGATGAAATACTGCCTTCGGCAACGGCATCCGAGTGGGAAAAATTTGTAGATAGTTATCCGGATGTCAATTCGATAAATATTCCTCGGTGGATTCGTTACACACCGTGCACTTCGGCCGAGCTTCACGTATTTTCAGATGCCTCGGTTAAGGCATACGCGGGGGTAGTATATATTCGAGTTTTGGCCCCGAATGGCGAGATTGTCGTTAATTTGCTATCGTGCAAGACGAAAGTTGCTCCGTTGAAATCGGTTTCTTTGCCTCGTTTGGAGCTTTGCGGCGCTGTTTTAGCGTCCGAACTCGCAAGAACGGTCATTCGAGAAATCGGTATTGATTTTGGTCGAATTTATTGTTGGACGGATTCGACTATTGTACTAGCCTGGTTAAAGAAAACGCCTTCGGCTTGGACAACATTTGTCGCGAATAGGGTATGTCGCATTCAGGAGAACTTCGGTGGTACGAATTGGTATCATGTGAGGTCGGAGGATAATCCTGCTGATCTTGGCAGCCGCGGTGTGTCCCCTTCGGATTTGGCCGCCTCTCGACTTTGGTGGCATGGGCCTCAGTGGCTATCGTGTAGTCAATCGGAATGGCCGGTTCGTGACACTTCCTCTTTTGACACCGACGTAGAAATTCGGTCTGTGAAGGCACATGCTTCTTTCGTTAATTCATACGAGGATGTTCTCGATAGATTTTCTTCTCTGGATAGAGCGCTGCGTGTTATCTCATATGTTATGAGATTCTTTTATCGGACGCATCCCGCTCATAGGCGTGATTGTAGCTATGCGGATCACAGTTTATCATCGTCTGAGATTAGGGCAACTAAAAGTCGCTTGATAGTGCTTGCTCAAAAAATGAATTATGGTAAGGAATATAAGGACTTGATGGATAGGTCTTCGTTAGGTACTGGCAGTTCACTTGTTTCTTTGAACCCGTTCCTTGATGAAATGGGTGTAATGCGGATGTATGGTCGTTTGAGCCGCTCGCCTATTCTTTCGTATTCGGAGCGGCACCCTATAATTTTGCCCTACAGCTGTCGATTCACGAAGCTTTTGGTGGAATTTGTTCATTTGATTTCCATTCATGGAGGAAATCAGTTGATGTTGCGTATTCTTCGTATAGAATACTGGATACCTCGGGTGAGGAATCTTATTCGTTCGGTTATACATGGGTGTAAACCATGTCTTTTGGAGAGGAAACGGGTTTGTAGTCAGGTGATGGCTCCTCTTCCTCCGGAAAGAACTGTTCTCGACAGACCTTTTACGACGACTGGCGTAGACTATGCAGGCCCCTTTGAGGTGAAGTCGTTCACCGGACGTTATTGTCGCATAACTAAAGGTTATGTGTGCGTTTTCGTGTGTTTTGCTACTAGGGCGATTCATTTGGAAGCGGTTTCCGACTTGTCGACTGCCGGCTTTCTTGCGGCATTTCATAGGTTTGTTGCTCGTCGGGGTTGTCCTGCGACCATTTTCTCGGACAATGGGACAAATTTTGTCGGTGCGTCGCGTGAGCTTGAACGAAATTTCCGGGATGTAATTAGGGGAAGCAGTGATGTCGTGTCCTCTAAGTTTGCACACCAGGGCCTATCGTGGCGATTTATCCCAGCTGGTGCGCCTCATATGGGAGGCCTTTGGGAAGCTGGGGTGAAGAGTTTTAAGTTGCATTTCAGAAGGCAAATAGGGAATGTTCGTTTCACGTTTGAAGAGTTTTCGACGGTGTTGGCTCGTATTGAGGCTTGTTTGAATTCAAGACCTCTTTGTCCCCAATCGGATAACCCGCAGGAGCTTGACGCTTTGACACCGGGTCATTTTCTTATAGGTGCCCCTCTACTCGCCCCTGCTGAGCCAGTTATAACCGAACAGCCTCTTTCGTTGGTGAATCGGTTTCGTAAGGTACAGGCTCTTGCACAACAGTTTTGTGTACGTTGGAAAGAGGAATATTTGAAGAATCTGCATATGAGATATAAGTGGAAATTTCCTCAGCGCGATGTTATGGTAAATGACCTAGTCGTTATTCGTCATGAACAGCTTCCACCAACTTCTTGGAAATTAGGTCGAGTCGTGTCGGTTCACCCGGGCGTAGATGGTCACATTCGGGTCGCGGATATACGTACGGAGAATGGCGTTGTAAGACGACCTATAGCTAAGTTGGTCTCATTGACCGACACTTCGGCGAACTCTTTGTAATTCGTATATTTTCTCGCAGTATCATGGAAAGTACCTCGTGCTTCGCTGACGACTTGGAAAATTTCGAGGTTATTATGGATCAATCGGATGATGATACTGCGTGCCCCCTTGATATGTCGGCGGTCGAACGGGCATTGTTGGAGGAGCCGATGGCGATACCGTCGCCTGCCATTCCGGAGGTTCAGCTATCGCCCCAAGAAATTGAGAGTCCACCTCCGGTAGTTGTGGATGAGCCCGTGGTGGCGCCTGCTGTAGTAGAGGCTACTGATGTTGGTCGAACTCCTGCTCAATTGGTTTGCAGGGTTTGTGGAGGTCGTCACGCATTGCGGCGGTGTCGGAAGTTCCTCTCTCTTTCGATTGAGAAGAGGATACGTATGGTGGTACGACATCGCTATTGCTACAGATGTCTAGCACAGACCCACCAGTCGAAGGATTGTCCTAGCCGGCGTAGGTGCCCCAGTTGCTCCGGGGACCACAATGTTTTGTTACACGCTGCGGCTGTGGCGCCTCGAATTGAACATGGGAGCTCGAGGTCTGCTCAGCGGATTCGTAGTGGGAGCCATACGAATCGTCCGTCCGATCTTGCTGTGGCACGGTCATATTCCGATTTTGGCGGCGTCGGAGTTCTGCCTCTGCAGAATGTCGTTACTCTGGCGCCCAGCCTCGTAGTCCGCGTGTCCCCCCATGGTGTGTCCGTTCCGGTCCGTGCAGTAATCGACAACTGCGCGCGCCAAAGCCAAATCTGTCGTTCTATGGTCGAGAACTTAGGGCTACCGGTTACAAATATTGAGGGGGTCCAATTTTGCCGGTTGACAGTATCGTCCGCTTATGATCCAGAGCAGCGACTGACGTTTACTGCTCGTGTGCACGATCTAGGTCGTGTGTTGACCCCCGCCGAAGCCGTGCCAGAACGGATCAAGGAATCCTTTTTGGGATTACCTTTGGCAGATCCGCAATTTTACCGAGTGGGACGGGTTGCGATCGTTTTTGGTCCTGAGGTGTATGGGCGAATCATAACACATAGGGTGTATACGTCGCCCGGTCTCCCGGTGGCTCATTATACAATCTTCGGTTGGGTTCTGTCCGGGTTGTGTAACTGCTAGGGTAAATGCGCGAGAGCCCCCCTTTTGGGTTCTAACGGCCCCCTTTTGGCCATCGTTTTATTGTATCTCTTCGCGAGAGCCCCCTTTTTGGGGTTCTAACGGGTCCCCTTTTGACCCATCGATATATTGTCGCGAGAGCCCCCCTTTTGGGTTCTACCAGGTCCCCTTCTGACCTTACGTAATTATTTTTATTAGTTTTTTTTTGTAATCTAGTCTTAGGTTGAATTTGGAAAGATAAATGAATTAATAAATTGGATTTATGGTAAATGAACTGAAGGAAACTCACTTTGCACTGCACTTAGCCTCATTTTGTATTTTAAGTTTAGTTTTAGTTACAACATACCTTGATGTTGCAAGGCGGCCGGCAATGTTTAAGTTCGAGTAAAGATTAATTGGACTTAATAGTGTTCGTTAGAATTTGTATACTACTTTTTGGTACATCCCTGCCAGAGTAGAAATGTCATAATTTGAATATTAATTTATCTTGTCAAAAGCCCCGCCTTCCGCCATCTTGGTTGAGAGCATCTCTCACTTTACTTGTTATCGATAAGCCAATTGGTGCGGTTGCAAATTTATCCATATCGTTGGAAATTATAGGTAATATTGTTTACCATTAATTATAATAGAAAACACCTTAATAAAACCTTCTGCTCTTGTTATATATTGAAAATATTAAACTATCGTGTTTTTATTTTTCTCTATATTTCCATACTTTTCGCATTCGGCGAACACTCTGGCTTCTGGGACCATATTAGTCCATATCGGGCGAAAGATATATATGGGAGCTATATCTAAATCTGAACCGATTTCAATAAAATTTGGCACACTTGACTATAGTACTAATTGTTCTTCTTATGCAAAATTTTAAGTAAATTAGAGTAAAACTTTGGCTTCTGGGGCCATATAAGTCCATATCGGGCAAAATATATATATAGGAGCTATATCTGAATCTGAACCGATTTCTTCCAAAATCAATAGGGATCTATTCTGAGCCAAAACACATACTTGTGCCAAATTTGAAGTCGATTGGAGTAAAACTGCGACCTAGACTTTGATTACAAAAATGTGTTCACGGACAGACGGACAGACGGACATCGCTATATCGACTCAGGAGCCCACCCTTAGCATTTTTGCCAAAGACACTATGTGTCTATCTAGTCTCCTTCTGGGTGTTGCAAACATATGCACTAACTTATAATACCCTGTTCCACAGTGTGGAGCAGGGTATAACAAGTAAGTAAAGTCTAAAGTCGGGCGGGGCCGACTATATTGTACCCTTCACCCCTATGTAAGCCAAAATTTGTGTTACCATCTCAACTACATCACATTTGCTGGAAGCTATATAACATAAAGGAGACAATTTTTTTACTTCTACAAAATCTCTAGAATTAAAATTTAAACCGGCTAACGCTATCCAGTTAATTGGAGGAAACTTCCATTAAAAATGGGTCTAAAATGTGTAACAGTCTACCATATTTCCCCAACTCTGGTGTACGTATATATGGGAGCTATATAATCTGAACCGATTTTGACTAAATTTGACATGTATAGTTAGAATAATAATTCTGCTGTCTATGCGAAATTTCACGTAAATGGGAGTATAACTTTGGCCCCCCTGGTCATATGAGTGCAAATCGGACGGAAGATATATATGGGAGCCATATCTAAATCTGAAACGATTTCAACCAAATTTGGCACAATTACCGATACTACTAAACGTACTCCTTGTGCGAAATTTGAAGCAAATCACGGCAAAACCCTGGATTTTGAGGCCATATAAGTTCAAATCGGACGAAATATATATATGGGAGCTATATCTAAATCTGAATCGATTTTGACCATATTTGGCACATACAATAGTATCATTAAAAGTACCGCTTGTGTAAAATTTGAAGCTTTTGAGACCATATAAGTCCAAAAGGCTTTTGAGACCATATAAGTCCAAATCGGGCGGAAGATATATATGTGAGCTATATCTAAATCTGAACCGATTTTAACAAAATTTGACACACTTAACGATACTATTAAACGTACCCCTTGTGCAAAATTTGAAGCAAATCAGGACAAAACTCTGGCTTTTGTGGCCATATAAGTTCAAATCGGACGAAAGATATATATGGGAGCTATATCTAAATTTGAACCGATTTCAATCAAATTTACCAAACGTTGGTAGATTATCAATTCTACCCTCTGTGCAAAATTTCACGAAGATCGGTAGTAAACTTTGGCCTCTGTGGTCATATGAGTCGATATCAGGCGAAAGATATATATGGGAGCTATATCTAAATCTGAACCGATTTGGCTGATATTTTGCAAGATTTTCGAGATTCATAAAATATTTAGATGTACGGTATTTCAAGAAAATCGGTTGATAAACACGCTACCTATGACCAAATCGGGGATAAATATATATGGCAGTTATATCTAAATCTGAACCGATTTTTTCCAAAACCAATAGCGATTGTCTCTGTCCCTATGCAAAATTTGAGGTCGATCGGACTTAAATTGTGAGCTGTACTTTGTGCACAAAATTACATATACAGATAGACGGACAGACAGACAGACAGACAGACAGACAGACGGATATCGCTAAATCGACTCAGAATTTAATTCTAAGCCGATCGGTATACTAAAAGATGGGTCTATGGCCACTATTTCTTGGCGTTACACACAAATGCACAAACTTATTATACCCTGTACAACAGTAGTGGTGAAGGGTATAAAAATGTTGACAAATTTTCTATAGTTTTGAATAAATTTTCTATAGAAATAAAATTTTGATACAATTTTCTATAGAAATAAAATTTTGAGAAAAATATCTGTAGAAATAAAATTTTAATAAAATTTTTTATAGTAATAAAATTTTGAAAAAAAAAAAATTTCTTAGAAATAAAATTTTGCCAAATTTTCTATAGAAATAAAATTTGAAAAAATCCATAGAAATAAAATTTTGACTAAATTTTTTACAGAAATAAAATTTTGACAAAATTTTCTATAGAAATAAAATTTTGGCAAAATTTTCTATAGAAATAAAATTTTTGGCAAAATTTTTTATAGAAAAAAAATTGAAAAAATCCATAGAAATAAAATTTTGGCAAAATTGTTTATAGATATAAAATTTTGACAAAATTTTCTATGCAAATAAAATTGCAACAAAATTCCATAGAAATAAGATTTTGGCATATTTTGTATAGAAAAAAAATGTTGACAAATTTTTTTATAGAAATAAAACTTTGACAAAATTTTCTATAGAAATAAAATTTTAAGAAAATTATCTGTAGAAATAAAATTTTAACAAAATTTTTTATAGAAATAACATTTTGAACAAAATTTATTAGAAATAAAATTTTGCCAAATTTTCTATAGAAATAAAATTTGAAAAAAATCCATAGAAATAAAATGTTAACGAAATTTTTTACAGAAATAAAATTGTTGTTGTTTTCTTTTTTGATTTCAGCTTAAAACCATGCATTGACTAAACTACAAATATAGCTTAATCAACAAGGAAAATAATGTTTGTCAAATTATTTGGGAAACCCTTTAGGTTGGAAGATGGTTGGATGGACGCACGTTTCGGAATTATCACATTCCTCATAATAAACAACAATAAAAATAATTTATTTCGGCATAAGCCGGCTATCTTGTAAAACCTTTTTTCGGAAGGTTCAAGTGTGGTTTACTTTTGGGTTAAGTGAACTGCCTGAATTTATTCTGATAATTGGTTAATAGTTTTGCTGCAAGTAGAGGATGCTGATGAGGAATGTGGTAATTCCGAAACGTGCGTCCATCCAACCATCTTGCTGTCTATAGGGCTTTGCCCAAATAAATTTGACAAACATTCTTTTCCTCTGTTGGTTAAGCTGCACTTGTAGTTTAGTCAATGCATGGTTTTAAGCTGAAATAAAAAAAACAACAACAATGCTTAAAGAACAAAACCAACAATAACAAAACAAAACCAATGAAAATAAAATAAAATTTTGACGAATTTTTTTACAGAAATAAAATTTTGACCACATTTTCTTTAGAAATAAAATTTTGACAAAATTTTCTATAGAAAAAAAAAATTGTTGGCAAAATTTTCTATAGAAAAAAAAATTTTGAAAAAATCCATAGAAATAAAATTTTGGCAAAATTGTTTATAGAAATAAAATTTTGACAAAATTTTCAATAGAAATAAAACGTTTAAAAACATTTTCTATAGAAATAAAATTTTGCGAAACTCCATAGATTTTGGCATATTTTGTACAAAAAAAAAATATTGAAAATTTTTTCTATATAAATAAAATTTTGACAACATATTCTATAGAAATAAAATTTTGCCAAAATTTTCTATAGAAATAAAATTTTGACAAAATTTTCTATAGAAATAAAATTTTGAGAAAATTATCTGTAGAAATAAAATTTTGAACAAAATTTTTTAGAAATAAAATTTTATCAAATTTTCTATAGAAATAAAAATTTCGATAGAAATCCATAGAAATAAAATTTGGACAAAATTTTCTATAGTAATAAAATTTTGACAAAATTTTCTATAGAATTAAAATTTTCAGTAGAAAAAAAATTTTACAAAATTTTGTTTTGCGCATTCTGTTATAATAAAAATGAATTGAAGCATTTTTCATAGAAATTTCTCATCTTGACAATAGTGATACACTTTGTTTCTAAATTGGTGCTTCTAGGGAAAATATTGCACAACGAAGATGTTGAAGATAGATTCCCCCTCATGAACTTATGACAAAATCACGAAACTTTTTTAAGATTATAGCAAAGTGATTGGATGGCTAAAAACATATCTCCGTAATTTTCCACTTTTGATTGTAATATATTAATTGCAAAAATCATCGAGTAAATATATTCCGTTTATAAATAATTTAGCAAAGACTTCGATATTCGTTGGTGTGCTTCCATAATAGAGTGGTAGAATTTTTTCCGTTCATAATTTATACCCTTCACCATAGGATGGGGCATACTAACTTTGTCACTCCGTTTACAAAAATATGGAAATAAATATCTCGGACACCATAAAGTAAATTTCTAAGTGGATCTAGCAATGGTCGTCCGTCCGTCTGTGGAAATCACGCTTACTTCTGAATGAAACAAGTTATCGACTTTAAGGTTAGTACAGATAGTTGTTATTGATATAGGTAGGATGGTATTGCAAGTTGGCCATATCGGATAACTTTTAAGTATAGCCCCCGTATAAACCCACAAATCTACTTGTACATTCGGCTTGCGGAGCCTCTTGGAGGAGAAAATTATCTGCGATCCGATTTAACTTTTCAAACTGATTCGAATATTTTTTAATCATTTCCTCTTAGGCTAACATGATATGTTTCCTCTAAAACTCTAGCAAAAGGGTTCTTGTAAATCAGGAATCTGATGTTTCTTAAAATCTACATAAAATTCTACACATTTTGAGAGGATACTATTATTTTATTTCTATAGAAAATTATGTAGAACATTTTGTCCAAATTTCATTTCTATAAATAATTTTGTGCAAATTTTATTTCTTTAGAAAATTTTGTCAAAATTTTATTTCTATAGAAAATTGTGTCAAAATTTTACTTTTATAGAAAATGTTGTCAAAATTTTATTTCTATAGACAATTTATCAAAATTTTATTTCTATAGAAAATTGTGTCACAATTTTATTCATATTTTGTTAAAATTTTACTTCTGTAAAAGATTTTGTCAAAATTTTATTTCTATAAAAAATTTTGTCAATATTATATTTCTATAGAAGATTTTGTCAAAATTTGATTTCTATAGCAAATTATGTCGAAATTTTTATTCAATAGAAAATTTTGTCAAAATTTTATTTCTATAAAAAAAAAAATTGTCGATATTAAAATTTTTTTTGTAAATAAATTTTGTATTCATGTAGAAAATTTTGTTAAAATTATATTTCTGTAAAAGATTTTGTCAAAATTTTATTTCTATAGGAAATTCTGTCAAAATTGTATTTTTATAGAAAATTATGTCGAAATTTTATTTCAATAGAAAATTTTGTCAAAATTTTATTTCTATAGAAAATTATGTCGAAATTTTATTTCAATAGAAAATTTTGTCAAAATTTTATTTCTATAAAAAATTTTGTCGATATTATATTTATACCCTAAACCACATAGTGGTCAGGGTATAATAAGTTTGATCGGCCAAAAAATGTGCCTACCAAAAATATTGATTTTAGACCCCATAAAATATATACCGTTCGACTCAGAATCACCTCCTGAGTCGATCTAGCGCTTGGTGTCCGTCCGTCAGTCAGTCCGTCCGTCTGTCCATGTATTTGTTGTTCACAGGATTCCTGTCGCAATTATTAACCGATTTTGATGAAATTTGGTACAGGGAGTTTTTCGGGCACAAGGACGAATTTGGAAGAAATCGGATCAAATTTAGATATAGCTTCCATATATATGTATCGCCCGATTTCGACAAATGGGGTCACGTTGCGCGTGTTTTCAAACGGATCGTCACCAAATTTGCCAAAAGGTAATCTTTTCCATCGCCCTTCAAGTCTGCAAAATTTCATCCAAATCGGTTCAGATTTAGATATAGCTCTTATATATATGTATAGCCCGATTTTCCCAAATTTGGCCACAAAACCTTTATTTATCATCCGATCTTACTCAAAGTTGGCTAAATATAATCTTCTATAGCACTAACTATATGTGCAAAAAATCATCGAAATCGGTTCAGATTTAGCTATAGCTCCCATATATATGTACCGCCCAATTTTTCTAAATTTGGCCATAAAACCCTTATTTATCAACCGATTTTACCCAAATTTGGCTAAATGTAGTCTTCTATAGCACTTACTGTATGTGCAAATAATCATCGAAATCGGTTCAGATTTAGCTATAGCTCCCATATATATGTATAGCCCGATTTTCCCAAATTTGGCCATATAACCCTTATTTATTAACCGATCTTACTAAAAGTTGGCTAGATCCAGTCATCTATAGTACTAACTATATGTGCAAAATTTCATCGAAATCGGTTCAGATGAAGATATAGCTCCCATATATGTATCACCCGATTTTGAAAAATTCGCCCCTAATAACCTTATGTTTGACCATACAGGCCTCATTTCTTAACTGATCTTACTCAAATCTTGCACAAGGTAACCTTTTGTGGTATTAATCAAACCCGCAAAATATTATGCAAATTGGTTCAGATTTAGATATAGCTTCCATATATATGCATCGCTCGATTTTCCCAAATTTGACCATAGTACTCTTATTTATTAACCAATGTTACTCAAATTTCAAATTTTGATGTACTAGCTGATCGTACTTATACGTACTTGTAGCTCTTACATAAGAATATTGCTCGATTTTTACAAATTTGTATTTATTACTCACACTAATTTACCGATTTTCCCTTTTTTATACCCTCCATCATAGGATGGGGGTATATTAACTTTGTCATTCCGTTTGTAACACATCGAAATATTGCTCTAAGACCCCATAAAGTATATATATTCTGGGTCGTGGTGAAATTCTGAGTCGATCTAAGGATGTCCGTCCGTCCGTCCGACCGTCCGTCCGTCCGTCTGTTGAAATCACGCTAACTTCCGAACGAAACAAGCTATCGACTTGAAACTTGGCACAAGTAGTTGTTATCGATGTAGGTCAGATGGTATTGAAAATGGGCCATATCGGTCCACTTTTACGTATAGCCCCCATATAAAGGGACCCTCAGATTTGGCTTGTGGAGCCTCTAACAGAAGCATATTTCATCCGATCCTGCTGAAATTTTGTACATGGTGTTGGTATATGGTCTCTAACAACCATGCAAAAATTGGTCCACATCGGTCCATAATTATATATAGCCCCCATATAAACCGATCTCCAGATTTGGCTTGCGGAGCCTAAAAGAGAAACAAATTTCATCCGATCCGGCTGAAATTTGGTACATGGTTCTACTATATGGTCTCTAACAACCATGCAAAAATTGGTCCACATCGGTCCATAATTATATATAGCCCCCATATAAACCGATCCCCAGATTTGGCTTGGGGAGCCTCAAAGAGAAGCAAATTTCATCCGATACGGCTGAAATTTGGTACATGGTGTCAGTATATGGTCTCTAACAACCATGCAAAAATTGGTCCGTATCGGTCCTTAATTATATATAGCCCCATATAAACCGATCCTCAGATTTGGCTTGTGGAGCCTCTAAGAGAAGCATATTTCATCCGATCCGGCTGAAATTTGGTACTTGATGGTGGTATATGGTCTCTAACAACCATGCAAAAATTGGTCCATATCGGTCCTTAATTATATATAGCCCCCATATAAACCGATCCCCAGATTTGACGAGTGGAGCCTCTAAGAGAAGCATATTTCATCCGATCCGTCTGAAATTTGGTACATGGTGTTGGTATATGGTCTTTAACAATCATGCAAAAATTGGTCCACATTGGTCCATAATTATATATAGCCCCCATATAAACCGATCCCCAGATTTTGGCTTGCGGAGCCTCAAAGAGAAGCAAATTTCATCCGATCCGGCTGAAATTTGGAACATGGTGTTGGTATATGGTCTCTAACAACCATGCAAAAATTGGTCCACATCGGTCCATAATTATATATAGCCCCCATATAAACCGATCCCCAGATTTGGCTTGCGGAGCCTCAAAGAGAAGCAAATTTCATCCGATACGGCTGAAATTTGGTACATGGTGTCAGTATATGGTCTCTAACAACCATGCAAAAATTGGTCCATATCGGTCCTTAATTATATATAGCCCCATATAAACCGATCCCCAGATTTGGCTTGTGGAGCCTCTAAGGGAAGCATATTTCATCCGATCCGGCTGATATTTGGTACTTGATGGTGGTATATGGTCTCTAACAACCATGCAAAAATTGGTCCATATCGGTCCTTAATTATATATAGCCCCCATATAAACCGATCCCCAGATTTGACTAGTGGAGCCTCTAAGAGAAGCATATTTCATCCGATCCGTCTGAAATTTGGTACATGGTGTTGGTATATGGTCTCTAACAATCATGCAAAAATTGGTCCACATTGGTCCATAATTATATATAGCCCCCATATAAACCGATCCCCAGATTTTGGCTTGCGGAGCCTCAAAGAGAAGCAAATTTCATCCGATCCGGCTGAAATTTGGTACATGGTGTTGGTATATGGTCTCTAACAATCATGCAAAAATTGGTCCACATTGGTCCATAATTATATATAGCGCCCATATAAACCGATCCCCAGATTTGGGTTGCGGAGCCTCAAAGAGAAGCAAATTTTATCCGATCCGCCTGAAATTTGGTACATGATATTGGTATATGGTCTCTAACAACAGTGCAAAAATTCGTCCACATCGGTTCATAATTATATATAGCCCCCATATAAACCGATCCCCAGGTTTGGCTTGCAAAGTCTCCAAGAGACGCAAATTTCATCCAATCCGGTTGTAATTTGGAACATGATCCATATCGGTCCATAATTATATATAGCCCCCAAATAAAACGTTCTACAGATTTGACCTCCGGAGCCTCTTGGAGGAGCAAAATTCATCCGATCCGGTTCAAAGTAGGAACGTGGTGTTAGTATATGGTCGCTAACAACCATACCAAAATTGGTCCAATCACACAAAAATTGTTCCATATCGGTTCATAATCATGGTTGCCACTAGAGCCAAAAATAATCTACCAAATTTTTATTTTTATAGAAAATGTTGTCAAAATTTTATTTCTAGAGAAAATTTTGTTAAAATTTTATTCGGTTCAAAATAAAATTTTCATCATTGTCAAAATTTTATTTCTATAGAAAATTTTGTCAAAATTTATTTCTATAGAATATTTTGTTCAAATTTTATTCGGTTCATAATCATAGTTGCCACTCGAGCCAAAAATAATCGACCAAGATTTTATTTCTATAGAAAATTTTGTCAAAAGTTTATTTCTATAGAAAATTTTGTTAAAATTTTATTTCTGTAGAAATTTTTGTCAAAATTTTCTTTCTATATTTTTCCAAAATTTTTATTTCTATAGAAAATTTTGTGTTCTTTCTGTAGAAAATTTTGTCAAAATTTTATGTTTACTTTGTCAAACTGAATTATATACGTATTGGATCGATCGTTTTTGATTTAATATATACCACGTATGGACATTCAATTTAGAAGATGGCGTTAGGAGGTTTTAAGATACCTTGCCATCGGCAAGCGTTACCGCAACTTAAGTAATTCGATTGTGGATGGCAGTGTTTAGAAGAAGTTTCTACTCAATCCATGATGGAGGGTACATAAGCTTCGGCCTGGCCGAACTTACGGCCGTATATACTTGTTAATAATGGGCTCAATATTAGTGGCATACTAACTCCGTAGGTGCAATATCAACACAGCCAGTGTTGCTAGAAGTAGGGGAAATTCCCAATATGTAGGGTTTTTCTAATATTTAGCGTCTTATATGGACGTAGGGCCAAAATGTAGGACATTTTCACTCAACACAATTTGTAATAATTTTTACATTTTGGTGGCTCTAGAGGAGGAAATTAGAAGCCGGCAAGGCTTGGTCTTTAACAATGTGTGGTAAACTTTATTCCTGTAGAACATTTTGTCAACATTTTATTTCCATAGAACATTTTGTCAAAATTGTATTTCTATAGACATTTTTTTCAAAATATTATTTCTATAAAAAATTTTCTCAAAATTTTATTTCTGTGGAATTTTTTCTCAAAATTTTATTTCTATAGAATTTATTGTCAAAATTTTGTTTCTATAGAAAAATTTCTCACAAAAATTTGTTTATAGAAACTGTTTTCAAAATTTTAGTTTTATAGAGATTTAACAAAAAAGATTACTAATTTGGGTAGAATTCTACCAACTGTGGCAACCGTGGTGGTAATAAAAATTTATATTCTGAGTTATATACGTTGTATATTCATGTTTTAAGATAATAAAGTACTTAGAACCATTTTTGTTTTGTAAAATTTTTTAAATTTAACGAAAAATATAGTAGGGAAAATTGTTTGGGAATGTATAGGAAAGTAGGGAAGTTTTTTTTGTCCTTTTAGGGTAAACCGAACATTTTCCCTGGCAACATTGGCTAAGAGCTATAGTCAGATTGACACAAAGCACCCATAGACATGTACCCCTTAATTTTCTTATGATTACTAAATTCTAATATGATATAGTCGGCCCCGCCCGACTTTCTACTTTACTTACTTGTTGTAAATAAATTTGTCAAAATTTTATTTCTATAGAAAATTTTATTAGTGTTAAAATTTTGTTTCTATAAAAGTTTTTGTCGATATTATATTTTTGCAAAAAAATTTGTCAAAATTTTATTTCTATAGAAAATCAAATATTATTAGTGTAGAAAATTTTTCCAAAATTTCATTCCTAAGATACCTTGCCATTGGCACGGTACATAAGTTTCGGCCTGGCCAAACTTTCGACCATATACTTGTTCTTCGTTAAAATAACCACAACATTTCATGTCATAATACATCATAATTTTTGTAAATATGGCATAATTTTTGTAAATAGGAAATATTGAACAACCACCACCAACATTATGACATCGCTGATGATGTGCTGTGGCTACAACAGTTTGAAATGATAGGAGAGCTGCTAGGGGGGAAGCCATTTTCTATGCTTTTAACTTTATTTTTGGGTGTGTTTGATTATGAATGTACCATAAAATATGATTTTTTTTTTCATTTCAATGCGGAAAATACACAATAAAATTGCAATTTCCAGCATGCAAAAATACTTAAAAAGAAAATAGAAATAGCAATTTTACCATTAGTAGACAGACACACAAACGCACATACAAAACACGCATATAACACTAGCATGTTATGGAGAGTATTCGTGCACTTAAGGTACTTCACTGGCAAAATTGCAAATATGTTTGCTATGTTACCCATGTGAGTGTGTGTGTATGTGTGTGTAGGATGTAGGTATGTATTTATGTATGTGTAAGCGAGTTACTTTATATTTTTGTCCACTTATGACTGGATTTGAAGATTGCAGCTGTATTTGTGTCAGGATAATTCATTGCTATGAGATTTCAGTACCAGTTGTAGTTTGTGAACTGGTGCACTGTGGCATTTAATGCTCCTCCAACATGAGTAATAGTCAAATCTGGGGGTAACACATCAAAGTATTGGTCTCAGTATGTATATTCTGGGTCATGGTGAAATACTGATTTGATCTCTCAATGTCCGCCAGTCCATATGTCTGTTGAAATCACGCTAACTTCCGGAACGAAACAAGCTATCCAGCTGAAACTTTGTACAAGAGGAGGGCGCTTTCTTCCCAAAAAATCCCCATTTCAACTAAAAAGATCACAAAAAATTTCCAATAAAGTTTTGACAAGTTTGTGTAAAAAAAAAACAAAAATATAAAAAAAAAACAAACAAGTATATACGGCCGTAAGTTCGGCCAGGCCGAAGCTTATGTACCCTCCACCATCGATTGCGTAGAAACTTCTACGGAAGACTGTCATCCACAATCGAATTACTTGGGTTGCGGTAACACTTGCCGATGGCAAGGTATCTTAAAACTTCCTAACACCGTAATATATACCACATAGTCCATACACGCTCACAAAAAATCGCTTCTGTAACATATACTCCCAAACATATTTTGCTTCAAGCATATATATTTTTGGGTATTGCCCAAACATTTATATGTTTGATCTCTTCCAATATATAATATGTTTGAAAACATATTGGTCTAAACAATATATGTTTGGGTAGTCTAAGTTCCAAACATTTTGTATTTTTGCATCCAAATTCAATAATGTTGTCTTCCAAAAAACAATATGTTATTATGTGAACATATAATATGTCTGGAAGCATTTTGCACCCAAAAATATTATATGCTTAAAAAATTCTCCCAAACAATATTGTGCTCAAAATTTTATTTATTTATTTATATATTTACAATCATAATGAATTATGAAAATAAACAGGTAATATAGGTGCTAACAACATAGGTCTTCGACCTGAATGCTCAAATTTTTGTTTCTGCCCAATTGTATATTCCCCCACATCTTTCTCACTTCCACGAGATTTTTTTAGTTCTTAGCACCTTTTTCTGTAATACAAACATTGTAGAAGAAATTATTCAATTGTATGATTTTTTTATTTTAATTTTACCTTTTGCCGGACGGGGATTCGAACAGCGGACCACACAGTTTGTAAGGATCAAAGAAGTAGCTGATCAATTGCCCTAGGAAAAATAAAATGTTAATTTTGTAATAACAAGCAACAACCACCAACTTAATTCAATATCGCTCCCTGTTAAATAGCGCTCCAAGCTACTAAACACATATATGTTTATAGGTTATTTCTAAATTAATATATGTTTGCATCAAAGCATATTATATTTACAAACATTTTATGTCCCAAACATAATATGTTCTAACATATTAACATATATGTCCCAAACATGTTATGCTAGTTTATGAACATTATATGCTTGCACTCAAAAATATTGTGTTTAAAAATTTGTGTTCCAAACATATAATGTTTATAGCCAAATATATGAAAAACAGTCTTTTTCATCCGTGTACGTGGTTTATATTAAACTAATAAAGGCAGATTAAATACTATATACGTATATTTTAAATTAAGTTTAAAGTTCCTATAGAAATAAAATTTTGACAATATTTTCTATAGAAATAAAATTTGGAAAAAATTTACTATAGAAATAAAATTTTGGCAAAATTTTCTATAAAAATAAAATTTTGACAAAATTTTCTATAGAAATAAAATTTTGACAAAATTTTCTACAGAAATAAAATTTTTACAAAATGTTCTATAGAAAAATAATTTTGACAAAAGTTTCTATAGAAATAAAATTTTGACAAAAATTTCTATAGAAATAACAATTTGACAATGTTTTCTATAAAAATAAAATTTTGGTAGATTATTTTTGGCTCGAGTGGCAACCATGATTATGAACCGATATCATATGCTGACACCATGTACCAAATTGCAACCGGATCGGATGAAATTTGCTTCTCTTAGAGGCTCCGCAAGCCAAATCTGGGGATCGATTTATATGGGGGCTATATATAATTATGGACCGATATGGACCAATTTTGGCATGGTTGTTAGAGACAATATACTTACACCACGTACCAAATTTCAATCGGATCGGATGAATTTTGCTCCTCTAAGAGGCCCCGGAGTTCAAATCTGGGGATCGGTGTATATGGGGGCTATATATAATTATGGGCCGATGTGGACCAATTTTTGCATGGTCATTAGAGAACATATACCAACTCCATGCACCAAATTTCAGCCGGATCGGATGAAGTTTGCTTCTCTTAGAGGCTCCGCAAGCCAAATCGGGGGATCGGTTTATATGGAGGCTATATAACTATGGACCGATGTGGACCAATTTTGTGTATAGTTGTTAGAGACCATATACTAACACGATGTACCAAATTTCAGCCGGATCGGATGAAATTTGGTTTTCTTAGAGGCTCCGCAAACCAAATCGGGGGATCGGTTTATATGGGGGCAATATGTAATTATGGACCGATATGGACCAATTTCTGCATGGTTATTGGAGACCTTATACTAACACCATGTATTAAATTTCAGCCGGATCGGATGTAATTTGCTTCTCTTAGAGAAATCGCAAGCCAAATTTGGGGGTCCGTTTATATGGGGGCTATACGTAAAAGTGAACCGATATGGACCAATTTTTGCATGGTTGTTAGAGACCATATACTTACACCATGTACCAAGTTTCAGCCGGATCGGATGAAATTTGCTTGTCTTAGAGCAATCGCAAGCCAAATTTGGGGGTCCGTTTATATGGGGGCTATACGTAAAGGTGGACCGATATGGCCCATTTGCAATACCATCCGACCTACATCAATAACAACTACTTGTGCCAAGTCGATAGCTTGTTTCGTTCGAGAGTTAGCGTGATTTCAACAGACGGACGGACGGACGGACGGACATGCTCAGATCGACTCAGAATTTCACCACGACCCAGAATATATATACTTTATGGGGTCTTAGAGCAGTATTTCGATGTGTTACAAACGGAATGACAAAGTTAATATACCCCCATCCTATGGTGGAGGGTATAAAAAGAAAAAGGCCCTGCTAACATATAGAAAATCTGTAAAATGTTAAAAATTTAAAAATTTCAAACATAGTAGATTTGTTAGTGGTTGATTGGTAGAATTCTTCATATTTTGGTAGATTTTGCAAAACATTCGTCTCCAAACAATTTGAATTCCATTTTCTATGGACAAACAATTTCAATTCAATTTTCGATCGATCGCAAGCCAAATTTGGGGGTCCGTTTATATGGGGGCTATACGTAAAGGTGGACCGATATGGCCCATTTGCAATACCATCCGACCTACATCAATAACAACTACTTGTGTCAAGTCAATAGATTGTTTCGTTCGTAGGTTAGCGTGATTTCAACAGACGGACGGACGGACGGAAATGCTCAGATCGACTCAGAATTTCACCACGACCCAGAATATATATAAAGGGTGATTTGTTAAGAGCTTGATAACTTTTTTTTTAAAAAAAACGCATAAAATTTGCAAAATCTCATCGGTTCTTTATTTGAAACGTTAGATTGGTCCATGACATTTACTTTTTGAAGATAATTTCATTTAAATGTTGACCGCGGCTGCGTCTTAGGTGGTCCATTCGGAAAGTCCAATTTTGGGCAACTTTTTCGAGCATTTCGGCCGGAATAGCCCGAATTTCTTCGGAAATGTTGTCTTCCAAAGCTGGAATAGTTGCTGGCTTATTTCTGTAGACTTTAGACTTGACGTAGCCCCACAAAAAATAGTCTAAAGGCGTCAAATCGCATGATCTTGGTGGCCAACTTACCGGTCCATTTCTTGAGATGAATTGTTCTCCGAAGTTTTCCCTCAAAATGGCCATAGAATCGCGAGCTGTGTGGCATGTAGCGCCATCTTGTTGAAACCACATGTCAACCAAGTTCAGTTCTTCCATTTTTGGCAACAAAAAGTTTGTTAGCATCGAACGATAGCGATCGCCATTCACCGTAACGTTGCGTCCAACAGCATCATTGAAAAAATACGGTCCAATGATTCCACCAGCGTACAAACCACACCAAACAGTGCATTTTTCGGGATGCATGGGCAGTTCTTGAACGGCTTCTGGTTGCTCTTCACTCCAAATGCGGCAATTTTGCTTATTTACGTAGCCATTCAACCAGAAATGAGCCTCATCGCTGAACAAAATTTGTCGATAAAAAAGCGGATTTTCTGCCAACTTTTCTAGGGCCCATTCACTGAAAATTCGACGTTGTGGCAGATCGTTCGGCTTCAGTTCTTGCACGAGCTGTATTTTATACGGTTTTACACCAAGATCTTTGCGTAAAATCTTCCATGTGGTCGAATAACACAAACCCAATTGCTGCGAACGGCGACGAATCGACATTTCACGGTCTTCAGCAACACTCTCAGAAACAGACGCAATATTCTCTTCTGTACGCACTGTACGCATTCGTGTGGTTGGTTTAATGTCCAATAAAGTAAACTGAGTGCGAAACTTGGTCACAAACGCATTAATTGTTTGCTCACTTGGTCGATTATGTAGACCATAAATCGGACGTAAAGCGCGAAACACATTTCGAACCGAACACTGATTTTGGTAATAAAATTCAATGATTTGCAAGCGTTGCTCGTTAGTAAGTCTATTCATGATGAAATGTCAAAGCATACTGAGCATCTTTCTCTTTGACACCATGTCTGAAATCCCAGGTGATCTGTCAAATACTAATGCATGAAAATCCTAACCTCAAAAGAATCACCCTTTACTTTATGGGGTCTTAGAGCAATATTTCGATGTGTTACAAATGGAATGACAAAGTTAATATACCCCCATCCTATGGTGGAGGGTATAAAAAGAAAAGGGCCTGCTAACATATAGAAAATCTGTAAAATGTTAAAAATTTAAAAATCTCAAACATAGTAGATTTTTTTACTGGTTGATTGGTAGAATTCTTAATATTTTGGTAGATTTTGCAAAACATTCGTCTCCAAACAATTTGAATTCCATTTTCTATAGACAAACAATTTCAATTTAATTTTCTATATATATAAAGTTTTGACAACATTTTCCATAGAAATAAAATTTTTAAAAAAATGTTCTATAAAAATAAAATTTTCTTTAGAAAAAAATTGATAAAATTTTCTATAGAAATAAAATTTTGACAAAATTTTCTATAGATAGAAAATTTTGACAAAATTTTCTATAGATAGAAAATTTTGACAAAATTTTATAGAAAATATATATAGAAAGTTTTGTCAAAAATTTATTTCTATAGAAAATTTTGTCAAAATTTTATTTCTATAGAAAATTTTGTCAAAAATACAATTTTGACAAGTATATTTTGGCGAATAAAATTTTAACAAAGGTTTGTAAAGAAAAAAAATTGTGACAGAAATTTCTATAGAAATAAAATTTTGACAAAAATTTCTATAGAAATAAAATTAAAACAAATCTATAGAAATAAAATTAAAAAAAATACATTTTTGACAAAATTTGGATTGGATACACTTTTACCCAGTACGAAGTGCAAAGTTCTACAGAAACAAAATTTTGACAAAAATTTCTATAGAATTAAAATTTTGACAAAACTTTTTATGGAAATAAAACATAAAAAAATACATTTTTGACAAATTTTTCTATAGAAATAAATTTTTGGAAAATTTTCTGTAGTAGACAAAATCTTTGGGATTGGGTACACTTTTACCCAGAACAAAGTGCAAGTTTGTATTCCCCCATCCAATGGTAGGGGTTCACAAAGGACTGAATAGGGTATCACAATGGACTAAGGACGAAACTAAATCGGGCTGGCTCTCTAACCTATGTTAATGGTATAAAAACCCCATTTTAGCAATATTTTGCCAATTTCTACCCTTTCAGGTTTGGCCCACTGTATCTTGTGTGTGTGTTTTTTCAAACTATACCCTCTTTGATTCTGATTCCGTCTCTCTCTCCTTCAAACTGCACACCAATCATTTGATGATAGTTCGTGGCGATATTAGTTTTTGAATGACGAGGAAAAAAAGCAACGAACATACCAAATTAGGTCAGTAGACGTTATAACATGCAGGGTATATTCGTTTGCACATTTGTTGTCGCCGTTCGTACTGGTTCAGTGACCGACATACCCACCAACAAACGACCACCACACCAGCAAAGCTATCAAAGAAAATTAATATCCCTCGAGCCACAGTTGTTAGAGTGTAAAATAAGACCAACGACACGCACACCCTTACATAACCACTTAGGATTCTCCACGAATACAACTGAGAATTTACATTCTCTCGCACATAACTCTTTATGATTCGATGATACAAGAAGAAAACCAAATGTGAGAAAAAAAAAAAAAAAAAAAAAAACAACAGCATAGTAATAAACGTTAGAACTTAATCAGTGACAGGGCTGGGAGATTTAATCGAAATTGATATAAAATTCATTTCTTTTCCGCTCACCTATTTCAGAGAGAATAGGTTTATATTAAAACAAGTATATGTGGTCGAAAGTTGTTTGATTGTAAACGTACAAGAAAAATAAAGGGTGATTTGTTAAGAGCTTGATAACTTTTTTTTAAAAAAAAACGCATAAAATTTGCAAAATCTCATCGGTTCTTTATTTGAAACGTTAGATTGGTCCATGACATTTACTTTTTGAAGATAATTTCATTTAAATGTTGACCGCGGCTGCGTCTTAGGTGGTCCATTCGGAAAGTCCAATTTTGGGCAACTTTTTCGAGCATTTCGGCCGGAATAGCCCGAATTTCTTCGGAAATGTTGTCTTCCAAAGCTGGAATAGTTGCTGGCTTACTTCTGTAGACTTTAGACTTGACGTAGCCCCACAAAAAATAGTCTAAAGGCGTCAAATCGCATGATCTTGGTGGCCAACTTACCGGTCCATTTCTTGAGATGAATTGTTCTCCGAAGTTTTCCTTCAAAATGGCCATAGAATCGCGAGCTGTGTGGCATGTAGCGCCATCTTGTTGAAACCACATGTCAACCAAGTTCAGTTCTTCCATTTTTGGCAACAAAAAGTTTGTTAGCATCGAACGATAGCGATCGCCATTCACCGTAACGTTGCGTCCAACAGCATCTTTGAAAAAATACGGTCCAATGATTCCACCAGCGTACAAACCACACCAAACAGTGCATTTTTCGGGATGCATGGGCAGTTCTTGAACGGCTTCTGGTTGCTCTTCACTCCAAATGCGGCAATTTTGCTTATTTACGTAGCCATTCAACCAGAAATGAGCCTCATCGCTGAACAAAATTTGTCGATAAAAAAGCGGATTTTCTGCCAACTTATCTAGGGCCCATTCACTGAAAATTCGACGTTGTGGCTCGTTAGTAAGTCTATTCATGATGAAATGTCAAAGCATACTGAGCATCTTTCTCTTTGACACCATGTCTGAAATCCCACGTGATCTGTCAAATACTAATGCATGAAAATCCTAACCTCAAAAGAATCACCCTTTATAAAATAAAGCCTTGATTTGAAATCTAAATTCAAAATTTTATTTTTATACATTTTATTTCTATAGAAAATTTTGTAAAAATTTTATTTCTATAGAAAATTTTGTTAACATTTTATTTTTATAGAAAATTTTGTCAACATTTTGTTTCTATAGAAAATTTTGTCAAAATATTATTTCTATGGAAAATTTTGTAAAATTTTTATTTATTTTGGCAATTTTTTATTTTATTATTTTTTTTTTTTGGAAAATGTCTATAAAAAATTTTGTCAGAATTTTATTTCTATAGAAAATTTTGTAAAAATTTTACTTGTAGCGAAAACTTTGTCACAATTTTATTTCTATAGAAAATTCTATCAAAATTTTATCTCTATTGAAAATGTTATGCAAATTTTAGTTCTAATAAAATTTTTGTCAACATTGTATTTCTATAGAAAAAATGGTTAAAATTTTGTTAAAATTTTATTTCTATAGAAACAATTTTTAAAATTTATTTTTATAGAAAATTTTGTCAAAATTTTATTTCTATAGAAAATTTTGTTTAAATTTTATTTCTATAGAAAATTTTTATCAAAATTTTATTTCTATAGAAAATTTTGTCAAAAATTTATTTCTAAAGAAAATTTTATTTCTATCACAATTTGTGTTATAATTTTATTTTTGTAAACAGATTTGTCAAACTTTTATTTCTATAGGAAGTATTTGTCAAAAGTTTATATTTATAAAATACTAGCGTAACCCGGCCCGCTTCGCTGCGCCTTCCGAAGCATATTTGGAGGAATATTTTGCGTTAACTTAGTCAACTATATCCTTCGTGCTGAAAACAAATTCGAAAAGATTTGAATTCTTTTAAACAAATCGGATTACTTGATTTTTCGTTTATAGGTACAAATACGGCGGGAGAGGGTGTACCTTCTTCTATATTTCTTGTGAATTTTAAGTGTGGTTTGTCAAGGAAAGGTATCCTTCTCCTCAACATATCTGAAAATTAAGCACTATATTATAATAACATACAAAGAATTACTGTTTCCCATCCAATAAATCGGAAAAAGCAAAAATAGTAAAAAATTTTACCACATTACCATTTGCTAAAATGTTGGAAAATGATGCATTCTCTACGTTGGCTGCCAATTTCATGTAAATTTAAGTTCTTTACTAAAAAGAAGTCTGGCAGAAGCCTGTGCAAAAATCATAAAATTATATACTGAGTTCCCATTTACGGACAACCCTCTACTTTCAATTTAAGAAAAACAAAAAAAAAACTGACAAAAGGGAACCCTCCCCCCACCTTCGCTCCACTCCGACCTGATATCATGTATAAATTTAATCACCTCCTCCCACATTCCCTGTAAATTTCAAGTAGATCGGCGATGTTTAAATTTTGCTCTATTGTTTTAAAGGGACGTCACTTTCCCCGATACAATATCGACAAACACCGTAGTGAATAGCACCCCTAACCTTCCCTGAAAATTCTTGAAACTTTCCTTCAAGTGTGGGGCAAGGAAGGTTGCCTTCCCCCACTGCCTATGTAAATTTCAAGAAAACTTAAGAATTGTTGATGTTTTTTCGCAGTTTTAGAGGAGGACCTCCTCCCCGACTAAATATCGAAAATTGATGTAGCGTATCTTTTGTAAACGTCCCAGAAAATGTCAAGCAAATTATAAGCCTAAAGGGGCGGCCTCTCTTCCGTCCAAATATCACAAAATCAGGTATCAACTATTAACATCGTAGCCTCTCCCCAGTCCTCTGTAAATTTCAAGTAACTCGGTACAGTTTAATTGTTTCTCTGTATGTACTTAAAAGAAGCGGATGCCCTTTTATTTTTTATTAAAAAATCGAGAACCTGATTTAATTTCATAACCCATTTTTTCCGTAAAATTTTAGTCGGGGGAGTTTAGTTTTGTTTGTACTTTCAAACAAAAAAATTTGGGCAAAGGGGTGGTCCCCCTCCCCGACCAAATATCGAAAAATAATGTAGCGGATTTTTGTCTAGATGCCTACCCTAACATTCAATGAAAATTTCAAGCAATAGGCATAATTTTGTTCCAAGTTTCAAAAAGTAGGGCAAGGGGGAGGTCCCCCTCCCCATCCACATATGAAATCATCGGGTACCCCATATTAATTCCATAACCTCGCCACATGTTCTCTGTAAATCTCAGATAATTTAGAGAATTTTAGTTTTTTCACTGTACTTAAAAAAAAGTCGAAGAAAGGGGAGGCCCCCCTCCGCCACCAAATATCGAAATAAAAAGCGGATCTTTGTCTAGATGCAAACCCCAGTTTTCAATGAAAATTTCAAGCAAATCGGTCAACTTTGGTCCAATTTTCAAAAATGTCCGACGAAGGGGAGGTCCCCCTCCGCGACCAGGTGTCAAAAAATGAGGTACCCTATTGTCACCACATGAACGCCCCCTACGATCTCTGAAAGTTTCAAGTAAATCGGTTCAGCCGTTTCGGAGCCAACTCGGAACATACAAACAAATAAACAAACATAGATTGAATTTTATATATATAGATAGATAGATTTTATTTCTATCGAAAATTTTGTCAAAATTTTATTTCTATCGAAAATTTTATCAAATTTTTATTTCTATGGAAAATTTTGCCAACATTTTATTTCGATAGAAAATTTTGTTAAAATTTTATTTCTATCGAAGTTTTTGTTAAAAATTTATTTCTATAGAAAATGTTGTTAAAATTTTATTTCTTTAGAAAATTTTGTCTAAATTTTATTTCTATAGAAATTTTTGTCAAAATGTTATTTCTTTAGAAAATTTTATTTCTATCACAAATTTTGTTATAATTTAATTTTTGTAAAAAATTTTGTCAAACTTTTATTTCTATAGGAAGTGTTGTCAAAAGTTTATCTTAATAAAAAACAAGTAAGTAAAATCTAAAATCGGGCGGGGCCGACTATATTATACCCTTCACCCCTATGTAGGCCAAAATTTGTGTTACCATCTCAACTACTTCACATTTGCTGGAAGCTATATAACATAAAGGAGACAATTTTTATACCCTTCACCACTACTGTGGTACAGGGTATAATAAGTTTGTGCATTTGTATGTAACGCCAAGAAATAGTGGTCATAGACCCATACGGTATACTACCGATCGGCTTAGAATTAAATTCTGAGTCGATTTAACGATGTCCGTCTGTCTGTCTGTCTGTCTGTCCGTCCGTCTGTCTGTATATGTAATTTTGTGCACAAAGTACAGCTCGCAATTTAAGTCCGATCGTCCTCAAATTTGGCATAGGGCCGTTTCTTGGGACAGAGACAATCGCTATTGGTTTTGGAAAAAATCGGTTCAGATTTAGATATAGCTGCGATATATATTTATCCCCGATTTGGTCATAGTTGGCGTGTTTATCAACTGATTTTCTCGAAATACCGTACATCCAAATATTTTATGAATCTGGAAAATCCTGCAAAATATCAGCCAAATCGGTTCAGATTTAGATATAGCTCCCATATATATCTTTCGTCCGTTTTAGACTTATATGACCACAGAGGCCAAAGTTTACTACCGATCTTCGTGAAATTTTGCACAGTGGGTAGAATTGAAATTCTACCAATGCTTGATAAATTTCATTGAAATCGGTTCAAATTTAGATATAGCTCCCATATATATCTTTCGTCCGATGTGGACTTATATGGCCCCAAAAGCAAGAGTTTTGTCCTGATTTGCTTCAAATTTTGCACAACGAGTACATTAAATAGTATCGTTAAGTGTGTCAAATATTTCTGTGGACGGTTTGATCAAAATTTTATTTCTATAGAAAATTGTCACAAAATTTTATTTCTATAGAAAATTTTGTTAAAATTATATTTCTATAGAAAATGTTGTCAACATTTTTTTCTATAGAAAATTTTGTCGAAATTTTATTTCCATAGAAAGTTCAGTCAACATTTGAGTTCTATAGAAAATTGTGACAATTATATTTCTATAGCAAATTTTGTCAAAATTGTATTTCTATAGAAAATTTTGTCGAAATTTTAATAATCTATAAAATTTTGTCAAAATGTTGATTGTTAAAGTACAAGAAAAATATAAAATAAAGCCTTGATTTGAAATCTAAATTCAAAATTTTATTTTTATACCCTCCACCATAGGATTGGGGTATATTACCTTAGTCATTCCGTTTGTAACACATCGAAATATTGCTCTAAGACCCCATAAAGTATATATATTCTGAGTCGTGGTGAAATTCTGAGTCGATCTGAGCATGTCCGTCCGTCCGTCCGTCCGTCCGTCCGTCTGTTGAAATCACGCTAACTTCCGAACGAAACAAGCTATTGTCTTGAAACTTGGTACAAGTAGTTGTTATTGATGTAGGTCAGATGGTATTGCAAATGGGCCATATCGGTCCACTTTTACATATAGCCCCCATATAAACGGACCCCCAATTTAAAAATAGCCCCCTATAAAAATAGCGGCCTATAATTATATATATCCCCCATATAAACCGATCCCCCGATTTGGCTTGCGGAGCCTCTAAGAGAAGCAAATTTCATCCGAACCAGCTGAAATTTTGTACATGATGTTGGTATGTGTTCTCTAATGACCATGCAAAAATTTGTCCATATCGGCCTATAATTATATATAGCCCATATAAACCGATCTCCAGATTTGACCTCCGGAGCCTCTTAGAGGAGCAAAATTCATCCGATCCGGTTGAAATTTGGCACGTGGTGTTAGTATATGGTCTCTAACAACCATGCAAGAATTGGTCCTTATCGGTCCATAATTATATATAGCTCCCATATAAATCGATCCCCAGATTTGCCTCCGGAGCCTCTTGGAGGAGCAAAATTCATCCGATCCGGTTGAAATTTGGCACGTGGTGTTAGTATATGGTCTCTAATAACCATGCAAGAATTGGTCCTTATCGGTCCATAATTTTATATAGCCCCCATATAAATCGATCCCCAGATTTGCCTCCGGAGCCTCTTGGAGGAGCAAAATTCATCCGATCCGGTTGAAATTTGGAACTTGGGGTTAGAATGTGGTCTCTAAGAAACACGCAAAAGTTGGTCCATATCGGTCCATAATTATATATAGCCCCCATATAAACCGTTCCCCAGATTTCATCTCCGGAGCCTCTTGGAGGAGCAAAATTCATCCGATCCGGTTGAAATTTGCAACGTGGTGTTAGTATAAGGCCGCTGGCCATGCCAAAATTGGTCCGTATCGGTCTATAGTTATATATAGCCGATCCCCAATCACACAAAAATTGGTCCATATCGGTTCATAATCATGGTTGCCACTCGAGCCAAAAATAATCTACCAAAATTTTATTTTTATAGAAAACATTGTCAAAATGTTATTTCTATAGAAAATTTTGTCAAGATTTTTTTTCTATAGAAAATTTTGTCAAAATTTTGTTTCTATAGAAAATTTTTTCCAAATGTTATTTCTATAGAAAATGTTGTCAAAAATTTTATTTCTATAGAAAATTTTGTCAAAATTTTATTTCTAAAGAAATTTTTTTACAAATTTTATTTCTATAGAAATTTTTTTCCAAATTTTACTTCTATAGAAAATTTTGTCAAAATTTTATTTCTATAGAAAATTTTGTCAAAATTTTATTCTTATAGAAAATTTTTTCTAAATTTTATTTCTATAGAAAATGTTGTCAAAATTTTATTTCTATAGAAACTTTAAACTTAATTATATATGTATTTAATCGGCCTTTTTAGTTTAATATATACCACGTATGGACCATGTGGTATATATTACGGTGTTAGGAAGTTTAAAGATACCTTGCCATGGGCAAGTGTTACCGCAACCCAAGTAATTCAATTGTGGATGACAGTCTTCAGCAGAAGTGTCTACCCAATTCATGGCGGAGGGTACATAAGCTTCGGCCTGGCCGAACTTACGGCCGTATATACATGTTATAAATTTTATTTCTGTAGAAAATTTTGTCAAAATTTTATTTCTATAGAATATTTTGTCAAAATATTATTTCTATAGAAATCTTTCTCAACATTTTATTTCTATAGAAATCTTTGGCAAAATTTTATTTCTATAGAAAGTTTTGTCAGATTTTTATTTTTTATAGAAAATTTTGTCAAAATTTTAATAATCTACAAGATTTTGTCAAAATGTTATAACTCTGCAAAATTGTATTTCAATACAAAATTTTGTCAAAATTTTAGTTTTATACAAAATTTATTTTTATAGAAAATTTTGTCGATTTTTTTATTTAAATAGAAAATTTTGTCAAAATTTTGTTTCTATAGAAACTTTTGTCAAAATTTTATTTCTATAGAAAATTTTGTCAAAATTTTATTTCTATAGAAAATTTAGCAAAAATTTATTTTTATAGAAAACTTTGTTAAAAGTTTATTTCTAGTTTGTTAAAAATTTTATTTGCTTCTCATCATCCATCTCTGTGCTAATGACTTTTCATTAGAGACCATAGAGTCGTAAAAGCAGAAATATGAATATAGGTACACTGGAACTTCTACTCATTCCAAGAATGATTTCTTTTCATTACATGGCGTTTTGTGATGACGATGTATTAGCATGACGGCATATTAGTCTGTGGCAAAGTGAAATTTGCAACATTGTTGTTGCGTGCCTTATCGCAGCTTTGCATTGTAACATCATCATCGTCATCATTAGAGTATTTTCATCGTATGTTTTAAAAGCGTTTTGAATAATGAGCAAATCCTTGATTACTTTTCCAAATGTATGCATGTATGTATGTAGATCCTCATAACAGGATAACACACATATACACCCTAACACACTCTTGTTACCATTATACTTTGAACATGTGTAGAGGACATCAATTGCTATAATAATAATTAGACGAATAATGATAACTATAACTTAAGAGTATAAGAAGATTTTCGTCTGAAATTCTGCCAAAGGCACTGTACATTCTTAAAGGATGTGCTAAGTACTGCTATTTCATGGGAGTTTTCAAGTGCTTTGTATATCTTCAATATTCGATTAAGTTTTATGGTAAATGCTGAAGTCATATAAATTCCCATTGAATTTTCACTCACTTGACCTATTTTTATTGAACAGCAGCATTGGCAAATACCCATTTTTCTCATCATAAGAACTTCAAATTGTCTTTGAATATTATGTGAAGATTTCGTATCGAAATTTATAGGAAGAGTAAGGCTTTTAATAGGATGAAAATATGAAAATTTAATTAAAGCAGACATATATGTTGTCCCTTAAAAATTTATTTAGATATATGTGGAAAAGAAATTTTGAGAAAATTTTCTACACTCTTAGAAAAATATGTTTTTCATATGTTCCGATATAAACAAAATGTGTTTCGGGCAAAATTTTGAAACACAATATATTTAAGTGCAAACATGTAATGTTCCTAAACTAACACTAAATGTTTGGGACATCTATGTTAATATGTTTGAATATATTATGTTTGGGGCATGAATTTACAAATTTCGACTAAACATACATATGTTGTGATATTTTATTCAAAGCGACAGAGAGAGTATAGAGAAAGAAATAGAGATGGAAACCGGGAGAGTTGACGAAAGATATCAACATAACACAGCGAAAGAATCAAAAGAGAACAATTTCTGTGAAACCGCTTTTGTTTCGGAAAACTGATTTATGATAAGGCCAAAAATTTTATATGCTTAAGTCTAAATATTATTTAATTTGAATAAAGAGAATAGACATTCGGAACCAAGAGAATAGAGATTTGAAAAACAAACAGCATATGTTTTCGCCTTGAGAGCAGCATTTTATGTATGTGTGGACATGAGTTTCGTTTATTATTTTGGCATTATGGGCACAATTTTTGTCTTGGTTCGTTAAAAGAAATCAGGGGTCTTCATAAAAATAACGAAAGGGCACTAACTCTTTTTAGAGTTGGGGCAGTAAAATGGAATAAGGAGGAAATAGTGAAAAATTACATAGTAAAATGTATAAAAACAAGTCCACGAGGAGTTGACGGACACCTTCAAATATAAAAGCGGGCATTAAGTTCGAGTTTTGCAGCTAAAACAATTCAAAAAGTTTATTTTCTTTAAAATGAATTATTAAAGAAAAATAAAAGGCATTTTAGAGCGATGGTGTTAAATGCTAGTAAAAAACTGTTCACGCCTAAATAAATTTATGTTTATATTATAAAATTATTTATGTATGTTTCTACTCGACTCCACGTTCTTCTTTTGTTAGAGTTTTTAAATTCCATCCAAATTTTAAAGTTTTGTGCCAAAAACAGTTTTTTGTTACAAAATTGTTATTTTTGCAATAAAAAAATAACATTTTATCAAAAAATCAGTCAATTTCGTTTATATCAAGCACTGCTACTGACTATAAATCTTTAATAACCCACATTTCGAAGTTTCATTATAAAAATTTAATATAGTATAAATATAAATGTGTAAATTAAAAAACAAAAGTGTTCGGTCGGATCAGGGATTGAACCCACGACCCTTTGCATGCAAGGCAGACATGCTAACCACTGCTCCACGTGGCAAACAAATGTATGTTTCTGTTTAATAATGTTATGTTTGCATGGGCTCGTGGGCGCTGCAAACTATGCTATATAAATGTAACTTATAACGATAATTATCTACTGGTTACTATAACAGCTACGTAGCCCAGTGGATAGTGTGTTGGTTTACAAACTGTATGGTCCTCGGTTCGATTCTCCGTGCAGGCGAAAGGTAAAATTTAAAAAATTTATAAAAGTGAATAATTTCTTCAACATTATTTGTATTACAGAAAAAGGTACCAAGAACTAAAATATTTCGTGGAAGTGAAAATTACGAGTATGTTAGGCAATGAACACAATCGACTTTGGGAAAAATTCTTCCAAGCATATAATATTTTTGGGCTCAATATGCTTCCAAACATATAATATGTTCACATAAAACAAACATATTAATGTTTCGGCAGTATCCCATAATATATGTGCTTCCTGCAAAATATGTTTGGAACATATGTTAAAGAAGCGATTTTTTTTGAGGGTGTACACAAATAATATTTTTACAAAATGTTCTATAGAAATAAAAATTTATAAATATTTTTATAGAAATAAAATTTTAACTAAATTTTTTATATAAATAAACTTATAACAAAATTTATTATAGAAATAAATTGTTGAGAAAATTGTTTATAGAAATAAAATTTTCATAAAAATTTCTATAGAAATAAAATGTTGACAAAATTTTCTATAGAAATAAAATTTTAAGCAAATTTTCTACAGAAATAAAATGTCGAATTTTCTATAGAAATTAAATTTTGAGAACATTTGCTATAAAAATAAAATTTGGAAAAAAAATTCTAGAAAAAAAACACATTTGGTAAAATTTTCTATAGAACTAAAATTTTGACAAAATTTTCTATAGAAATAAAATTTTGACAAAACTTTCTATACAAATAAAATGTTGACAAAATTTTCTATAGAAATAAAATTTTGACAAAATTTTCTATACAAATAAAATGTTGACAAAATTTTCTATAGAAATAAAATTTTGACAAAATTTTCTATACAAATAAAATTTTGACAACATTTCCTATAAGTCTTAAATTTTGAGAATTTTAACTAAATTTTTTATATAAATAAACTTATAACAAAATTTATTATAGAAATAAATTGTTGAGAAAATTGTTTATAGAAATAAAATTTTCATAAAAATTTCTATAGAAATAAAATGTTGACAAAATTTTCTATAGAAATAAAATTTTGACAAAATTTTCTATAGAAATAAAATTTTAAGCAAATTTTCTACAGAAATAAAATGTCGAATTTTCTATAGAAATTAAATTTTGAGAACATTTGCTATAAAAATAAAATTTGGAAAAAAAAAATTCTAGAAAAAAAACACATTTGGTAAAATTTTCTATAGAAATAAAATTTTGACAAAATTTTCTATAGAAATAAAATTTTGACAAAACTTTCTATACAAATAAAATGTTGACAAAATTTTCTATAGAAATAAAATTTTGACAAAATTTTCTATACAAATAAAATGTTGACAAAATTTTCTATACAAATAAAATTTTGACAAAATATTCTATACAAATAAAATTTTGACAACATTTCCTATAAGTCTTAAATTTTGAGAATATTTTTTATAGAAATAAAGTTTTGACAAAATATTCTTTAGATATTCAATTTTGAAAAAATTTTCTATAGAAATACAATTTTGTCAAAACAAGTATATACAGCAGTAAGTTCAAATATTAGACCACCATGAATCAAACATTATAGTTTCCTTTGAAATTTCAGGGGGGTTTGATGACAGATATTCTCCCAAGCAGAGCAGTTCAACTTCCCGCAGATAAATTTAAAGATTTTACCTATGATTTTTGTTTGAGTTTTAGAGGAATCATTAACATCTCTTGTAAGTGTGCAAGAAAATGATGAAATAACGCCTTGATTTGAAATCTAAAATCTGAAGAATTTCACTCCCATTATTTAAATAATTTCGAGAAGTAATTATTTAAATAATTGCTTGAAAGAAGTTTCAAGCAATTTTCATGATCAGTGCGCCTTATTTATCCTCAAGAAGTGAAATTGGTCTCTATGGAAGCCTTACCAAATGGACCAAAAAAAACTAAATCCGATACACATTTACAATTTCAGACACATCGGATAAAAACTACAGTTTCTAGAAACCCAAGGAGTCAATTCCAGTGATATGGGGGATATACTAAAATATGGACCAATACTCACCGTTTTCGGCACACCTATTTAAAGGATGATACGGTCAAAATTTGGTCAAGGGAAAACGCGTGTAAATCGGTGAAATCGTTTATTTAAAAAATCAAATTAAATTTCTTTTTCAAGTTCAATTAGTATAAAATTCAGGAAAAATATTCAGTTAGGCTTTCGCTTTTCCAAATGCGAATTGCCGGACCTCACGCTTGACACCTGCCATCAGATTTTGTACAGCCACCTTGTCCACCTTCTTCGCCGCAGAAAGCCAGTTTGCCTTGAACTGCTGCTCGTCCTTAGCAGTTTTTTTGGTCTTCTTTAGGCTCCGCTTGACAATAGCCCAGTATTTCTCAATTGGGCGGAGCTCTGGCGTGTTGGGAGGGTTCTTGTCCTTGGGAACCACCTGCACGTTGTTGGCGGCGTACCACTCCATGGCCTTTTTACCGTAATGGCAAGATGCCAAATCAGGCCAAAACAGTACGGAAGAACCGTGTTTCTTCAGGAAAGGCAACAGACGTTTATTCAAACACTCTTTCACGTAAATTTCTTGGTTGACAGTCCCGGAAGCTATGAAAATGCTGCTTTTCAAGCCACAGGTACAGATGGCTTGCCAAACCAGATATTTCTTTGCGAACTTTGACAGTTTTATGGGCTTGAAAATATCTGCTACCTTTCCCCTTCCTTTTGCCGTATAAAACTCCTGTCCCGGAAGCTGCTTGTAGTCGGCTTTGAGGTCGGTTTCGTTGTCCATTACCACGCGGTCAAACTTCGTCAGCATCGTCGTGTACAGCCTCCGGGATCGCGCTTTGGCCATCGTATTTTGTTTATCATCGCGATTTGGAGTCACTACCTTCTTGTATGTCGATAGTCCGGCTCGTTTTTTTGGCTCGATGCACGGTTGTAGACGATACACCCAGCTTATTTGCGGCATCTCGGAGAGAGAGGTTAGGGTTTCGCTTGAAACTACCGTCTCAGCGGCTTCCGGTTTTCGATTTCCCCCCGATCCAGACTTCCTGGCTGTCGACAAACGTTCCCCAAACACTTTAATTACATTTGTAACGGTTGATTTGGCAACTTTTAGCGATTTTGCCAGCTTTGCGTGCGAGTAGCTCGGATTTTCGCGATGCGCGAGCAAAATTTTGATACGCTGCTCTTCTTGCTTGGAAGGCATTTTGACAACTGAAGAGTGAATTCCAAAATCAAAATAGGAGCAACATTATACACACACATACACACCTTCAAAATGAGGGGTGTTCAGGTTTTTTAAATGCAAAATTGAAAGAAATACGTCAAGTTTATATTGACCAAATTTTGACCGTATCACCCTTTAGAATATAAATTTGTATTACCACCACGGTTGCCACAGTTGGTAGAATTCTACCCAAATTAGTAATCTTTTTTGTTAAATCTCTATAAAAATAAAATTTTGGAAAAAGTTTCTATAAACAAATTTTTGTGAGAAATTTTTCTATAGAAATACAATTTTGACAATAAATTCTATAGAAATAAAATTTTGAGGAAAAATTCCACCGAAATAAAATTTTGAGAAAATTTTTTATAGAAATAATATTTTGAAAAAAATTTCTATAGAAATACAATTTTGACAAAATGTTCTATGGAAATAAAATGTTGACAAGATGTTCTACAGGAATAAAGTTTACCACACATTGTTAAAGATCAAGCCTTGCCGGCTTCTAATTTCCTCCTCTACAGCCACCAAAATGTAAAAATTATTACATTTTGTGTTGAGTGAAAATGTCCTACATTGTGGCTCTACGTCCCAACAACACGCTAAATATTAGAAAAACCCTACATATTGGGAATTTCCCCTACTTCTAGCAACACTGGCTGTGTTGATATTGCACATACGGAGTTAGTATGCCACTAATATTGAGCCCATTATTAAAAAAGGGAAAATCGTTAAATTAGTGTGGGTAATAAATACAAATTTGTAAAAATCGAGCAATATTCTTATGTAAGAGCTACAAGTACGTATAAGTACGATCGGCTAGTACATCAAAATTTGAAATTTGAGTAACATTGGTTAATAAATAAGAGTACTATGGCCAAATTTTGGAAAATCGAGCAATGCATATATATGGAAGCTATATCTAAATCTGAACCAATTTGCATAATATTTTGCGGGTTTGATTAATACCACAAAGGTTACCTTGTGCAAGATTTGAGTAAGATAAGTTAAGAAATGAGGCCTGTATGGTCAAACATAAGGTTATTAGGGGCGAATTTTTCAAAATCGGGTGATACATATATGGGAGCTATATCTACATCTGAACCGATTTCGATGAAATTTTGCTAATATAGTTAGTACTATAGAGGACTGGATCTAGCCAACTTTTAGTAAGATCGGTTAATAAATAAGGGTTCTGTGGCCAAATTTAGAAAAATCGGGCTATACATATATATGGGAGCTATATCTAAATCTGAACCGATTTCGATGATTTTTTGCACATATAGTTAATGCTATAGAAGACTACATTTAGCCAAATTTGAGTAAGATCGGTTAATAAATAAGGGTTTTATGGCCAAATTTAGTAAAATCGGGCGGAACATATATATGGGAGCTATAGCTGAATCTGAACCGATTGCGATGATTTTTTGCACATATAGTTAGTGCTATAGAAGATTATATTTAGCCAACTTTGAGTAAGATCGGTTGATAAATAAAGGTTTTCTGGCCAAATTTGGGAAAATCGGGCGATACATATATATGAGAGCTATATCTAAATCTGAACCGAGTTGGATGAAATTTTGCAGACTTGAAGGGCGATGGAAAAGATTACCTTTTGCCAAATTTGGTGACGATCCGTTTGAAAAAAAGCGCAACGTGACCCCATTTGTCGAAATAGGGCGATACATATTAGAGGTGTGCACGTGACACGAAATTGTCGTGACTCACGAAAATTTTCGTGACTCACGCGTGAGTCGTGAGTCACGCTCATGGCAACGGCGTGAGTGTGCGTGAGCGTGATTAACAAACCAAAATGTCGTGCGTGAGCGTGAGTCACGAAAATATTATCTTCGTGAGTGTGCGTGAGTAAAGATTTACTCTCACGAAAATAATCCTGCTCACCAACATAAAACGCTTAAGAGTTAAATTCATTTACAATTTTAGTGACACCTGGGATGTTAAGAGTGTAATAACGCTCTCGATTTTAATAATGCTCATGGTTTCAGACGCGTCGCTAAGGTAAATTACTCAAAAAATTGTTCGTGAGTCACGACATTTTTCGTGAGTCACGATATTTTTCGTGAGTCACGGTATTTTTCGTGAGTTGCGACATTTTCGTGCGTGAGTGTGCGTGAATACAAATTTTCTTTTCGTGAGTGTGCGTGAGCGTGAGTCCTACCAAACAATATCGTGCGTGAGTGTGCGTGAGTAAGATTTTTCCGTCGTGAGTGTGCGTGAGCGTGAATAAAATATTATTCACGTGCACACCTCTAATACATATATATGGAAGCTATATCTAAATTTGATCCGATATCTTCCAAATTCAATAGCGTTCGTCCTTGTGCCCAAAAAAAAAACTCCCTGTACCAAATTTCATCAAAATCGGTTAATAATTGCGACCGGAATCCTGTGAACAACAAATACATTGACAGACGGACGGACGGACGGACGGACGGACACCAAGCGCTAGATCGACTCAGGAGGTGATTCTGAGTCGATCGGTATATATTTTAAAATCAATATTTCTGGTAGGCACATTTTTTGGCCGATCAAACTTATTATACCCTGACCACTATGTGGTTTAGGGTATAAATAGTTGTTTGTGGCTTGAATAATTTTTGTGTACATTTCATATTCTATGATACTTCCGTGGAATAGCACAAAGTTAAGATTTACATTAGAAGAAATAGAATAGGAGATCGTTCAATTAGTGTGGCTATTTTAAGCCAAATTCGTTAAAAAATAATTTGGGGTGTAGGGTTTTTAATTATAGCAATAAATCTATAAAATTTTTTTCAGGCGATTTTACAAGGAAAACGTTCGTATTTGCAACCAAATTTGGTACAGACAGTTGGCATGTTAATTCTACTTTCTGTGCACAATTTCAAGTAAATCGGTTTAAAAGATTGGTCACTTTTGTCATTTAAGTGTAAATCGGACGAACGATATATATGGGAGCTATATCTAAATCTGAACTGATTTCAATCAATCTTGGTACACTTGACTACACTACTAGTTGTAGTCTTTGTGCACAATTCCAACCACATTGGCCCAAAATTCTGACTACTGGGGCCATATAAGTCCATATCGGGCGAAAGATATATATGGGAGCTATATCTAAATTTGAACCGATTTCAATAAAATGTAGCACACTTGATTACACTACTAATTGTACTCCTAGTGCAAAATTTCAATCAAATTGGGCCAAAACTCTGGCTTCTGGGGCCATATAAGTCTATATCGGGCGAAAAATATATATGGAAGCTATATCTAAATCTGAACCGATTTCAATCAAATTTGGCACACATGACTATATTACTAATTGTACTCCTAGTGCAAAATTTTAACCAAATTGGGCCAAAACTCTGGCTTCTGGGGCCATATAAGTCCATATCGGGCGAAAAATATATATGGAAGCTATATCTAAATCTGAACCGATTTCAATTAAATTTGGCACACATGACTATACTACCAATTGTACTCCTTGTTTCAACCAAATTGGTCCAAAACTCTGGCTTCTGGGGCCATATAAGTCCATATCGGGCGAAAAATATATATGGAAGCTATATCTAAATCTGAATCGATTTCAATCAAATTTGGCACGCATAGCTACAATGCTAAATCCACTCCCTGTGCAAAATTTCAACCAAATTGGACCAAAACTCTGGCTTTTAGGACTATATTAGTCCATGTCGGGCGAAAGATATATATGGGAGCTATATCTAAATCTTAGCCGATTTCAATCAAATTTTGCACACTTGACTATACTACTAAGTGTATTCCTAGGGCAAAATTTCAACCAAATTCGGCCAAAAATCTGGCTTCTGGGGCCATATAAGTCCTATATATCTAAATCTGAACCGTATATATCTAAATCTGAACCGATTTCAATCAAATTTTGCTCACTTGACTATACGACTAAGTATTATGTTTGTACAAAATTTCAAGCAAATCGGTATAAAACTCTGGCTGCTGGGTCCATATTAGTGCATATCGGGCGAAAGATATATATGGGAGCTATATCTAAATCTGAACCGATTTCTTCCAAAATCAATAGGGTTCTATTCTGACCCAAATTAGGAACATGTGCCAAATTTGAAGGCGATTGGACTTAAATTGCGACCTAGACTTTGATCACAAAAATGTGTTCACAGACAGACGGACGGACGGACGGACGGACAGACGGACATGGTTATATCGACTCAGGGACCCACCCTGAGCATTATTGCCAAAGACACCATGTGTCTATCTCGTCTCCTTCTGGGTGTTACAAACATATGCACTAACTTATAATACCCTGTTCCACAGTGTGGCGCAGGGTATAAACAGTCTTTTTCGTCCGTGTACTTAAGTTTTTGTGACAGACTTCCCCTGACTCTATTCTTTAAAAGAGTTCAAATCTTTTCGAATTTGTTTTCAGTTCGAAAGATATGGTTAACTAAGTTAACGCAAATATGCTTCCGGAGGTGCAGCGAAGCGGGCCGGGTTACGCTAGTTTTCTATAGAAATAAAATTTTGTCAAAATATTCTATACAAATAAAATTTTGACAAAATTGTCTATTGAAATAAAATTTTGACATAATTTTCTATAAGTCTAAAATTTTACTTTGAAATGTCAGTTATAGTAAAAGCAACAGCGAAAATTTTTCTCTCACTGTAAGAAGAAGTCATTTGATTATTGCCCTATTCAACTCCAATGAAATCCAAGCACTCAAATAGAAGCAAACTTCTATTTCATTTGAAGTTAAACAAGCAATATTACCGCGGCATTAATGTACACATCGACTACCACCATTAAGTGCCTATCACGTGGGGTTCTGTACGTGAAAAAGGGGAAGGGAACCAAATTCACTTAGATCCAATCAGACGCTAAAAATCACCAATAAAGCGATGGACTAGAGGAATTGTTAGTTTTTATGATTATTTACCATTTTGTCTTTCGATTCACCAGGACCCAGGTTATTTCATGATGGCTGTCTGCGAAGTTCGAAGCTTTATCCTGTGTTAGTTGTTTGCTTAATTTTACTACCTTTTGAGGTAGATGGAGGCACTTGAAACTTTCACCTCCTATAGAAAAATGTATTTGCCTGCCACAGTAACACCAGCAGCTTGACTTCACTCAAATGGCAATATTGTTCAATGTCTTAATGGATAGCTTAGGCTGATTGGTGGCTATGGAATGCTTGAGGGAGGAGGAGGGATCAGAGGCCATACAAATACCCTATCCATATCCTGAAATCTGGATATATCCTAGAAGAAAATTGCAATTTGTAAATGTCTGTATCATGATCTAGAACCGAAAGGGGTGAAGGGAGATGGGGAAATGTATTTGTCGATTTTTATGACTTTCTGATGGCTTTTACAGCCACTATTGTTTGTTTATCTGTTGATTTTACTAAAAGGCAAAAATTTCTCTTCGTATAACTCTTTTTGTTTCTCCCATCAGCCAAATACATATTTCATTAAAGTCTGATTGCCAATGGGAAGGATGGTCAGAGGAAGAACTAAAATTTTATTTCTATAGAAAATTTTGCCAAAATTTTATTTTTATGGAAAATTTTGTCAAAATTATATTTCTATCGAAAAGTTTCTTATAATTTCATTTCTATAGAAAATATTGTCAAAATAAAATTTCTAAGGAAATTATGTAAATTTTTTTTTTTTTGAAAATTTCATTAAATTTCATTAAAGTGTGATTGCTAATGGGAAGGATGGTCAGAGGAAGAACTAGAATTTTATTTCCATAGAAAATTTTGCCAAAATTTTATTTTTATGGAAAATTTTGTCAAAAATATATTTCTTTAGAAAAGTTTCTTATAATTTCATTTCTATAGACAATATTGTCAAAATAAAATTTCTAAGGAAATTTTGTCAAAATTTTGTTTTTATAGAAAATTTTGTCAAAATTTTATGTCTATACAACATTTTTTTTATACCCTCCACCATAGGATGGGGGTATATTAACTTTGTCATTCCGTTTGTAACACATCGAAATATTGCTCTAAGACCCCATAAAGTATATATATTCTGGGTCGTGGTGAAATTCTGAGTCGATCTGAGCATGTCCGTCCGTCCGTCCGTCCGTCTGTTGAAATCACGCTAACTTCCGAACGAAACAAGCTATCGACTTGAAACTTGGCACGAGTAGTTGTTATTGATGTAGGTCGGATGGTATTGCAAATGGGCCATATCGGTCCACTTTTACGTATAGCCCCCATATAAACGGACCCCCAAATTTGGCTTGCGATTGCTCTAAGAGAAGCAAATTTCATCCGATCCGGCTGAAATTTGGTACATGGTGTTAGTATATGGTCTCTAACAACCATGCAAAAATTAGTCCATATCGGTCCACTGTTACGTATAGCCCCCATATAAACGGACCTCCAAATTTGGCTAGCGATCGCTCTAAGAGAAGCAAATTTCATCCGATCCGGCTGAAATTTGGTATATAGTGTTAGTATATGGTTTCTAAAAACCATACAAAAATTGGTCTATATCGGTCCATAATTACATATAGCCCCCATATAAACCGATCCCCCGATTTGGCTTGCGGAGCCTCTAAGAGAACAAAATTTCATCCGATCTGGCTGAAATTTGATACATGGTATAGGTATATGTTCTCTAATGACCATGCAAAAATTGGTTCACATCGGTCCATAATTACATATAGCCCCCATATAAACCGATCCCCCGATTTGGCTTGAGGAGCCTCTACGAAATGAAAATTTCATCCGAGCCGGCTGAAATTTGGTACATGGTGTTGGTATATATTCTCAAATGACCATTCAAAAATTGGTCCATATCAGTCCATAATTATATATAGCCCACATATATATATATATATATATATATATATATATATATATATATATATATATATATATATATATATATATATATATATATATATATATATATATATATATATATATATATATATATATATATATATATATATATATATATATATATATATATATATATATATATATATATATATATATATATATATATATATATATATATATATATATATATATATATTCCCAGATTTGTCCTCCGGAGCCTCTTGGAGGAGCAAAATTCATCCGATCGGGTTGAAATTTGGAACATGGTGTTAGAATGTGGTCTCTAAAAAAAACCGCAAGAATTGTTCCATATCGGTCCATAATTATATATAGCCCCCATATAAACCGATCCCCAGATTTGACCTCTGGAGCCTCGTGGAAGAGCAAAATTCAACCGATTCGGTTGAAATTTGGTATGTGGTGTTAATATATGGCCTCAAACACCCATGCAAAAATTGGTCGAAATCGCTCCATAATTATATATAGCCCCCATATAAACCGATCCACAGATATGACCTCCGGAGCCCCTTGGAAGAGCAAAATTCATCCAATTCGGTTGAAATTTGGTACGTGATGTTAGTACATGATATTTAACAACCATGCCAAAAGTGGTCCATAATCATATATAGCCCCCATTTAAACCGATCACGAGATTTGGTTTTGGAGCCACTTGATGGAGCAAATTTCATCCCAGTCAGTTGAAATTTGGTACGTAATGTTAGTATATGGTATCCAACAACCACGGAGGAATTGGTTCATATCAGTCCATAATTAAAGGGTGATTTGTTAAGAGCTTGATAACTTTTTTTTTAAAAAAACGCATAAAATTTGCAAAATCTCATCGGTTCTTTATTTGAAACGTTAGATTGGTCCATGACATTTACTTTTTGAAGATAATTTCATTTAAATGTTGACCGCGGCTGCGTCTTATGTGGTCCATTCGGAAAGTCCAATTTTGGGCAACTTTTTCGAGCATTTCGGCCGGAATAGCCCGAATTTCTTCGGAAATGTTGTCTTCCAAAGCTGGAATAGTTGCTGGCTTATTTCTGTAGACTTTAGACTTGACGTAGCCCCACAAAAAATAGTCTAAAGGCGTCAAATCGCATGATCTTGGTGGCCAACTTACCGGTCCATTTCTTGAGATGAATTGTTCTCCGAAGTTTTCCCTCAAAATGGCCATAGAATCGCGAGCTGTGTGGCATGTAGCGCCATCCTGTTGAAACCACATGTCAACCAAGTTCAGTTCTTCCATTTTTGGCAACAAAAAGTTTGTTAGCATCGAACGATAGCGATCGCCATTCACCGTAACGTTGCGTCCAACAGCATCTTTGAAAAAATACGGTCCAATGATTCCACCAGCGTACAAACCACACCAAACAGTGCATTTTTCGGGATGCATGGGCAGTTCTTGAACGGCTTCTGGTTGCTCTTCACTCCAAATGCGGCAATTTTGCTTATTTACGTAGCCATTCAACCAGAAATGAGCCTCATCGCTGAACAAAATTTGTCGATAAACACATTTCGAACCGAACACTGATTTTGGTAATAAAATTCAATGATTTGCAAGCGTTGCTCGTTAGTAAGTCTATTCATGATGAAATGTCAAAGCATACTGAGCATCTTTCTCTTTGACACCATGTCTGAAATCCCACGTGATCTGTCAAATACTAATGCATGAAAATCCTAACCTCAAAAGAATCACCCTTTATATATAGCCCCCATATAAACCGACACCCAGATTTGACCTCCGGTGCCTTTTGGAGAAGTAAAATTCATCCGATCTGGTTGAAATTTGGCACGTGGTCCATATCAGTCCATAATAATATATAGCCCCCATATAAAACGATCCCGAGATTTAGTTTTGGAACCTCTTGGAGGAGCAAATTTCATCCGAGTCAGGTGAAATTTGGTACATTGTGCTAGTATATGGCCGTTAACAACCATGTCTAACTAGGGCCATATCGGTCTAAAGTTATATATAGCCCACAGATAAATCGATCCCCAATCACACAAAAATTGGTCTATATCAAGTTCATAATTGTATATAGCCCCCATATAAGCGACCCCCATATTTCAATGCTGGCTCTCTACCATGTATGGACTAAGTCGCAATGTAGAAAACGATGTTAAGAAGTTTTAAGATACCACAATCTTGACTTAAAATCTACCGAGTCCTTCACATTATATTTTGAATCAAGTGTAATATTTCTTAGTATACCTACTATGTATCTACATAAATTATACGATGGCGAATTTATCGAAGAACAAATGGGACTCAATTTTATTTCTATATCTTCTCAAAAATTTTGTTCTATAGAAAATTTTGTCAAAATTTTATTTCTATAGAAAAAATTCTCAAAATTTTATTTCTATAGAAATTTTATTTCTATAAAAAATGTTGTCAAAATTTTGTTTCTAAAGAAAATTTTGTCAAAATTTATTCTTATAGAAAATTTTGTCAAAATTTTATTCCTATAAAAAATTTTGTCCAAATTTTATTTCTATAGAAAATTTGGTCAATGTTTAAATCCTATAGAAAATTTTGTCAAAATGTTATTTCAAAAAAAAAAAACAAAAATTGTCAAAATTTTAGTTCTATACAAAATTTATAAAAAAAAATTCTCTAAAGTTTATTTATTTATTTCTATGCATAAAGTTCAAAAATTTTATTTCTATGCATAAATTTTGTCAAAATTTTATTTCTATAGAAAATTTTGTCAAAATTTTATTTCCATAGAAAATTTTGTCAAAATTGTATTTCTATAAAAAAATTTCACAATTTTGTTTCTATTAAAAATTTTATTAAAATTTTATTTCTATAAAAAATTTTGTCAAAAGTTTATTTTTATAAAAAATTTTGTCCAAATTTTATTTTTATAGAAAAGTTTGTCACAATTTTATGTTTATAGAAAATTTTGTCAACATTTTATTTCAATAGAAAAGTGTGTCATAATTTCATTTCTATAGAAAATATTGTCAAAATTTTATTTCTATAGAAAAATTTCTCAAAATTTTATTTCTGTAGTTTAGTCAATGTATGGTTTTAAGCTGCAATAAAAACAACAACAATGCTTAAAGAACAAAACCAACAATAACAAAACAAAAAGAATGGAAAAAGAAGAGGAAGCACGCTCAAAATAAACCCAGCCAACTGAATTCAAATCGATTATTTGACAGTGGCATAGGAAAAGAGATATGTTTGTTTTGAATTTATTTCGGCATAAGCGGGCTATCATACAAAACCTTTTTTCGGGAGGTTCAAGTGTGGTTCATTGTTGGGTTTAATGAGCTGCCTGAATTTATTCTGATAATTGGTTGATAGTTTTGCTGCAAGTAGAGGATGCTGATGAGGAATGTGGTAATTCCGAAACGTGCGTCCATCCAATCATCTTGCAGTCTATAGGGCTTTGCCCAAATAAATTTGACAAACATTCTTTTCCTCTGTTGGTTAAGCTACACTTGTAGTTTAGTCAATGCATGGTTTTAAGCTGAAATCAAAAAAACAACAACAATGCTTAAAGAACAAAACCAACAATAACAAAAACAAAAAGAATGGGAAAATTTTATTTCTATACAAAAAATCTCAAAAGTTTATTTCTTCGCATAAATTTTGTCAACATTTTATTTCTATGCATAAATTTTGTCAAAATTTTATTTCCAAAGAAAATTTTGTCAAAATTGTATTTCTATAAAATATGTTGTCAAAATGTTGTTTCTTTACAAAATTTTATGAAAATTTTATTTCTATAAAAATTTTTGTCAAAAGTTTATTTTTATAAAAAATTTTGTCCAAATTTTATTTTTATCGAAAATTTTGTCACAATTTTATTTTAATGGAAAATTTTGTCAAAATTTTATTTCTATAGAAAAGTTTGTCAAAATTTTATTTCTATAAAAAATTTTGTCACAATTTTATTTTAATGGAAAATTTTGTCAAAATTTTATTTCTATAGAAACTTTTGTCAAAATTTTATTTCTATAGAAAATTTTGTCAAAATCGTATTTCTATAGAAAATTTTGTCAAAATTTTATTTCTATAGAAAATTTTGTCAAAATTTTATTTCTATAGAAAATTTTGTCAAAATTTTATTTCTATAAAAAAATTTCTCAAAATTTTATTTCTATAAAAAAATTTCTCAAAATTTTATTTCTATAAAAAAATTTCTCAAAATTTTATTTCTAACGAAATTTTTGTCAAAATTTTATTCAATTGAAAAATTTATCAAAATTTTATTTCTATAGAAAATTTTGTCAAAATTTATTCTTATAGAAGATTTTGTCAAAATTTTATTCCGATAAATAATTTTGGCAAAATTTTATTTCTGTAGAAAATTTTGACAAAATTTTAGTTCTATACTAAATTTAGGAAAACAAATTTCCTTAAAAGTTTATTTCTATTCATAAATTTTGTCAACATTTTGTTTCCATAGAAAATTTTGTCAATATTGTAGTTTAGTCAATGTATGGTTTTAAGCTGAAATAAACAAAACAACAACAATGCTTAAAGAACAAAACCAACAATAAGAAAACAAAACGAATGGAAAATTTTATTTCAATAGAAAATTTTGTCAAAATTTTATTTCTATGGACAATTTTGTCAAAATTTTATTTCTATAGAAAATTTATGAAAAAAATTCTCAAAAGTTAATTTCTATACATAAATTTTGTCAAAATTTTATTTCTTTAGAAAATTTTGACCAAATTTTATTTCTATAGAAAATTTGTCAACATTTTATTTCTATAGAAAATTTTGTCAAAATTGTATTTCTATAGAAAATTTTGTCAAAATTTTACTACTATGGACAATTTTGTCAAAATTTTATTTCTATAGAAAATTTTACCAAAATTTTATTGCTATAAAAAATGCTGTCCAAATTTTATTTTTTAGAAAATCATGTCAAAATTTTATTTCTGTAGACAATTTAGTTCTATACAAAATTTATGAAAAAATTTCTTTAAAGTTTATTTCTATATTTTGTCAAAATTTTATTTTTATACAAAATTTATGAAAATACAAAATTCTCAAAAGTTTATTTCTATACATAAATTTTGTCAAAATTTTATTTCCAAAAAAAATTTTGTCCAAATTATATTTCTATAGAAAATGTTGTCAAAATTTTATTTCTATGTACAATGTTGTCAGAACTTTATTTCTATAAAAAATGTTGTCCAAATTTTATTTCTATAAAAAATTTTGTCCAAATTTTATTTTATAGAAAATTTTGCCAAAATTTTATTTCTATCGAAAATTTTGTCAAAATTGTAGTTCTATAGAAAATTTTGTCAAAATTTTTTTTCTATAGAAAATTTTCCTCATTGCCATATATATTTATGATTTATCGAGAGATGCGTATTTTATTCTTCCTTCGTTCAGCTTCAAACTTGAATGACATCCATCTAGGGTGTATCATTCCCTTTGGTCTTTTGAAGATGTCTGTTATCTTTGCACTGTCTCCATTAAGAGAATACCATCTTCATCTTTTGGCATCTTAATGTGGCACTTTCACTGGATTACTTTCGTATTACTTGACTTGGCGATTGCTTGGTTAGTTGGCCAAATGGCCTGCTGCAAAGACTTAGCTTGTGCTTGCTGCTTGAAATGGAATAATAAATAGCATTTTGTGGTTTATTTGTCTTAAGTGGATAAATATATTTTTGAGAAATTTGCATTTTCGATGGCATATTTTAGGAATTGTGGCCATCGCTGAATCATGAATCTTTCCATTTCCCACAATTCGGGTCATTTATTAATTGAATTGAATTTCTTATGTCTGTTGAGAATTGAATTGAATTTGGAGGGTGGATGGGTTGTTGGGGTTAAAGCCTACTACCGCATGGATTTGATTAGTTGGTGTCTACGAGTTTTAACATAAGCGGATGGGATAAAAGAGTTTTAAAGTTTCTCAGAACCTTAACATCGATAGTTTTGTAAATAATTTCAAGGAGGGATGGGGATGAAAAACAAGAGCAATGTGGCTGATATATTGCCACCAATTTTAGGTTGCTATAAATTCTAAATCGACAGAGAGCTGACAGATTTATTCCGGTGACTGTTCATTTTAATGTTCACAACTTTACAAAAGCATTTTGATCTATTGCATTCAGAAATAAAGTTTTCCGTAATGGGATTCAAACGTGATAATGTTTTATATTTCGCTCGAACCGTTGGAACCATCCAGCATTTAAGTGTGAATAAAACATCTGTTTCTCGTACCATTACCATGGTTGCCACAGTGGGTAGAATTCTACCACAAATGGTAGCTTTTTTAATATTTGGTAGATTGGTAGAATTCTTGATGTTTTGGTAGATTTTACAATATATTCCTCTCCAATTAATAGGTACTTCAATTTTTTATAGAAATAAAAATCAAATTTTCAATAGAAAAAAAAACTGTTAAAAAATTAAAATTATGGCAAAAATTTCTATAGAATTGAAATTTCGACAAAATTTTTATAGCAATAAAATTTTGACAAAACTTTCCATAAAATTAAAATTTTGTCAAAATTTTCTGTAGAGTTTCGGAATTACCACATTCCTCATCAGCATCCTCTACCTGCAGCAAAACTATCAGCCAATTATCAGAATTTTGACAAAATTTTTTATAGAAGTAAAATTTTGACAAAATTTTCTATAGAAATAAAATTTTGACAAAATTTTCTGTAGAAATACAATTTTGACAAAATTTTTTATAGAAATAAAATTTTGACAAAATTTTCTATAGAAATAAAATTTTGACAAAATTTTCTATAGAAATACAATTTTGACATAATTTTTTATAGAAATACAATTTTGACAAAATTTTTTATAGAAATAAAATTTTGACAAAATTTTTTATAGAAATAAAATTTTGACAAAAATTTCTATAGAAATAAAATTTTGACAACATTTTCTATAGAAATAAAATTTTGACAACATTTTCTATAGAAATAAAATTTTGACAAAATTTTCTATAGAAATAAAATTTTGACAAATTTTTTTTTAGAAATAAAATTTTGACAAAAGTTTCTATCCAAATAAAATTTTGACAAAATTTTTTATAAAAATAAAATTTTGACAAAAGTTTCTATAGAAATAAAATTTTGACAACATTTTCTATAGAAATAAAATTTTGACAAAATTTTCTATAGAAATAAAATTTTGACAAAATTTTCTATAGAAATAAAATTTTGACAAAATTTTTTATAGAAATAAAATTTTGACAAAATTTTTTATAGAAATAAAATTTTGACAAAAATTTCTATAGAAATAAAATTTTGACAACATTTTCTATAGAAATAAAATTTTGACAACATTTTCTATAGAAATAAAATTTTGACAAAATTTTCTATAGAAATAAAATTTTGACAAAATTTTTTTTAGAAATAAAATTTTGACAAAAGTTTCTATCGAAATAAAATTTTGACAAAATTTTTTATAGAAATAAAATTTTGACAAAAGTTTCTATAGAAATAAAATTTTGACAACATTTTCTATAGAAATAAAATTTTGACAACATTTTCTATAGAAATAAAATTTTGACAAAATTTTCTATAGAAATAAAATTTTGACAAAATTTTTTTTAGAAATAAAATTTTGTCAAAATTTTCCATAGAATTAAATGGAAATGGTTTCTCACAACCATGAAAAAATTGGTCGAAATCGGTCCATAATTCTATATAGCCCCCATATAAACCGATCCCCAGATTTGGTTTGCGGAGCCTCTAAGAGAAGCAAGTTTTATCCGATCTGGCTGAAATTTGGTACATACTACTAGTATATGGTCCTTAACTAACGTGCAAAAATTGGTCCACATCGGTCCATAATTATATATAGCCCACATATAAACCGATCCCCATATTTGATTGCCGGACCCTTTGGAGGAGCAAAATTCATCCGATCCGGTTGAAATTTGGAACGTGGTGTTAGTATATGGCCGCTAATAACCATGCCAAAATTGGTCCATATCTGTCTATAGTTATATATAACCGATCCCCAATCACAAAAAAATTGGTCCATATCGGTTAATAATCATGGATGCCACTCGAGCCAAAATTAATCTATCAAAATTTTATTTCTATAGAAACTTTTGTGAAAATTTTATTTCTATAGAAAATTTTGTCAAAATTTTATTCCTATAGAAAATTTTGTCAAAATTTTATTTCTATAGAAACTGTTGACAAAATTTTATTTCTATAGAAACTTTTGACAAAATTTTATTTCTATAGAAACTTTTCTCAAAATTTTATTTCTATAAAAAATTTTGTCAAAATTTTATTTCTATAGAAACTTTTGTCAAAATTTTAATTCTATAAAAAATTTTGTCAAAATTTTATTTCTATAGAAACTTTTGTCAAAATTTTATTTCTATAAAAAATGTTGTCAAAATTTTATTTCTATAGAAAATTTTGTCAAAATTTTATTTCTATAGAAAATTTTGTCAAAATTTTATTTCTATAGAAAATTTTGTCAAAATTTTATTTCTATAAAAAATTTTGTTAAAATTTTATTTCTATAGAAAATTTTGTCAAAATTTTATTTCTATAGAAACTTTTGACAAAATTTTATATCTATAGATACTTTTCTCAAAATTTTATTTCTATAAAAAATTTTGTCAAAATTTTATTTCTATAGAAAATTTTGTCAAAATTTTATTTTTATAGAAAATTTTTTCAAAATTTTATTTCTATAGAAAATTTTGTCAAAATTTTATTTTTATAGAAAATTTTGTCAAAATTTTATTTCTATAGAAAATTTTGTCAAAATTTTATTTCTATAGAAAATTTTGTCAAAATTTTATTTTTATAGAAAATTTTGTCAAAATTTTATTTTTTATAGAAAATTTTGTCAAAATTTTATTTCTATAGAAACTTTTGTCAAAATTTTATTTCTATAGAAAATTTTGTCAAAATTTTATTTCTATAGAAAATGTTGTCAAAATTTTATTTCTATAGAAAATGTTGTCAAATTTTTATTTCTATAGAAACTTTTGTCAAAATTTTATTTCTATAAAAAATTTTGTCAAAATTTTATTTCTATAGAAACTTTTGTCAAAATTTTATTTCTATAAAAAATTTTGTCAAAATTTTATTTCTATAGAAAAGTTTGTCAAAATTTTATTTCTATATAAACTTTTGTTAAAATTTTATTTCTATAAACAATTTTGTCAAACTTAATTATATACGTATTTAATCGGCCTTTTGTAGTTTAATATATACCCCCTATGGATTAACTTACAATTTAGAAGACGGTATTAAAAAGTTTTAAGATACCTTGCCATCGACAAGTGTTACCACAACCCAAGTAATTCGATTGTGGATGACAGTCTTCAGTAGAAGTTTCTACGCAATCCATGGTGGAGGTTACGGCCATATATACTTGTTATTATAGGGTTTCTTAAAAAAATAATCAAGTAAACCAAAATAATACTGACGTTTTAACTTGGTAGGGGAATATAAATCTTATGGTGATGTAAAATTTAATTAAAATACAATGTCATAGATGAACTAAAATTTAAGAGAATTATAAACTAGACAAGCAGAAAAAAATTTTAAGGGCTAAATCATTGGCAGTTTTACTTCAGTTTAGTTCATTTTGCAATGAAAAAAGGTTCACTGTTTTTTCAGTGTAATATGAAAACAATGACCTTTCCTCTTAACAACCACTACGATTGCCCTTTATTTCTTTGTCGATATAGTTTAAATGAACATTTCTCTAAACTCATAAAAAATTCTGACAGGATTTCAAATTGGCATTTGATTAGAAGACAATCCATGCACAAGAAACGATAGAACATATAACAAAGGATAATTGATAATAAATGGGCATGTCTTCCATAACATTTGTGTTACAGCTACTCTGGGCAATATTCTTTGGATTATAATGGTGATGATGACGATGATGATGAATACCTATAGATTTGCTTCTTATATTTAAGCCTTTAGGGGGTGGTTTAGGTCCAATGGAAAACAAAACGAAAAACCTAAATGGAAAAGTTTCCAATACCTTTGGGCTTAGACATAGAAGTGTCATAGCCAATCATTATTGGCTTGGCTTAGTGGCCTGGTACTTGCACTTTAATGAAATGGATAGTTTTGTATAAAATTTGAAGTTAGGGGACAGCCATTGTCTGTTTGATTGCAAGAAACATATTTTTATAGTCTTCACCAGGGAGCTAACATGGCCGCCTTGAATATAAAGAAATTCAAGGCGGGCATGTTAATTTGTCAAAATTTCTATAGAAAATATTGTCCAAATTTTATTTCTATAGAAAATTTTGTCAAAATTTTATTTCTATATAAAATTTTGTCAAAATTTTATTTTTAAAGTCAATATTGTCCAAATTTTATTTCTAACGAAATTTTGTCAAAATTTTATTTCTACAGAAAATTTTGTTAAAATTTTATTTCTAAGAAAATTTCGTTAAAATTTTATTTCTAAGAAAATTTTGCCAAAATTTTATTTCTAGAGAAAAATTTTTCTAAATATTATTGCTATAGAACATTTTATCACAAATTTATTTCTATAGAAAAATTTGTCAAAATTTTATTTCTATAGAAAATTTTGCCAAAATTTTATTTCTATAAAACATTTTGTCAAAATTGTATTTCTATAGAAAATTTTGTCAAAAGTTTATTTATATTGAAATTTTTGTAAATATTTTATTTCTATAGAAAATTTTGTCAAAATTTTATTTGTACAGAAAATTCTTTTCAACATTTTATTTCTATAGAAAATTGTTTCAACATTTTATTTCTATGGAAAATTTTTTCAACATTTTATTTCTATAGAAAATTTTGTCAATATGTTGTCAAAATTTTATTTCTATAGAAAATTTTGTCAAAATTTTATTTCTATAAAAAAATTTTGTCAAAATTTTATTTCTATAGAAAATTTTATCAAAATGTTATTTCTATAGAAAATTTAAAAAAAAATTTTGTGCAAAAGAAAAATATAAATTAAAAAAAAAAACAAGTATATACGGCCGTATGTTCGGCCGAAGCTTATGTACCCTCCACCATGGATTGCGTAGAAACTTCTACTGAAGACTGTCCTCCACAATCGAATTACATGGGTTGCGATAACACTTGCCGATGGCTAGGTATCTTAAAACTTTCTAACACCGTAATATATACCACATAGTCCTTACGTGGTATATATTAAACTAAATAAGGCCGATTAAATACATATATAATTAAGTTTAAAGTTTCAATAGAAATAAAATTTTGACAACATTTTCTATAGAAGTAAAATTTGGAAAAAAATTTCTATAGAAATAAAATTTGTAAAAAATTTTCTTTAGAAATAAAATTTTGACAAAATTTTCTATAGAAATAAAATTTGGAAAAAATTTTCTATAGAAATAAAATTTGGACAAAATTTTCTATAGAAATAAAATTTGGACAAAATTTTCTATAGAAATAAAATTTGGACAAAATTTTCTATAGAAATAACATTTGGACAAAATTTTCTATAGAAAAAAAATCTTGACAACATTTTCTATAGAAATAACATTTTGAAAATGTTTTCTATAAAAATAAAATTTTGGTAGATTATTTTTGGCTCGAGTGGCAACCATGATTATGAACAGATATGGACCAATTTTTGTGTGATTGAGGATCGGCCATATATAACTATAGACCGATACGGACCATTTGGCATGGCCAGCGACCTTATACTAACACCACGTTGCAAATTTCAACCGGATCTAATGAATTTTGCTCCTCCAAGAGGCTCCGGAGATCAAATCTGGGGAACGGTTTATATGGGGGCTATACATAATTATGGACCGATATGGCCCAATTCTTGAGTGTTTCTTAGAGACCACATTCTAACACCATGTTCCAAATTTCAACCGGATCGGATGAATTTTGCTCCTCCAAGAGGCTCCAAAGGCAAAATCTGGGTATCGATTTGTATGCGGACTATATATAATTATAGGCCGATATGGACCAATTTTTGCATGGTTGTTAGAGACAATATACTAACACCACGTACCATATTTCAATCAGATCGGATGACTTTTGCTCCTCTAAGAAGCACCGGAGGTCAAATCTGGGGATCGGTTTATAAGCGGGCTATATATAATTATAGGCCGATATTGACCAATTTTTGCATGGTCATTAGAGAACATATACCAACACCATGTACCAAATTTCAGCCGGATCGGATGAAATTTGCTTCTCTTAGAGAATCCGCAAGCCAAATCGTGGGATCGGTTTATATGGGGGCTATATATAATTATGGACCGATGTGAACCAATTTTTGCATGGCTTCTCGTAGAGCAATCGCAAGCCAAATTTGGGGGTCCGTTTATAAGGGGGCTATATATAATTATGGACCGATGTGAACCAATTTTTGCATGGTTGTTGGTACATACTAACACCATGTACCAAATTTCAGCCGGATTGGATGAAATTTGCTTCTCGTAGAGCAATCGCAAGCCAAATTTGGGGGTCCGTTTATAAGGGGGCTATACATAAAAGTGAACCGATATGGACCAATTTTTGCATAGTTGTTAGAGACCTTATACTTACACCATGTACCAAATTTCAGCCGGATCGGATGAAATTTGCTTCTCTTAGAGCAATCGCAAACCGAATTTGGGGGTCCGTTTATATGGGGGATATACGTAAAAGTGCACCGATATGGCCCATTTGCACTACCATCCGACCTACATCAATAACAACTACTTGTGCCAAGTTTCAAGTCGATAGCTTGTTTCGTTCGGAAGTCAGCGTGATTTCAACAGACGGACGGACGGACGGACATGCTCAGATCGACTCAGAATTTCACCACGACTCAGAATATATATATACTTTATTGGGTCTTAGAGCAATATTTCGATGTGTTACAAACGGAATGACAAAGTTAATATACCCCCATCCTATGGTGGAGGGTATAAAAACAAGTATATAAAGCAGTAAGTTCGGCCGGGACGAATCTTAAATACCCACCACCATGAATCAAATATTATAGTTTCCTGTGAAAAGTTCAGGGGGATTTGGTGACAAGCAGATCAGTTCATCCAGTACACTTCCCGAAGATAAATTCAAAGATTTTACCTATGAAGACTAGATCAGATTCTGGGTTTATAAGAACAATATTTGTTTGAGTTTTAGAGGAATCATAAACATCGTGTGCAAGTGTGCAAGAAAATGAAATGAAAATGAAATAACGCCTTGATTTAAAATCTAACATCTGTAGATTTTTACCCCCATTATTTAACCCTTTCACTACCGATGTCCACTTAGAAGGACATTCGAAAAAGACACCAAATTCTATTTTCCCACTAAGTTTCGATTTATTTCTCGACGTTATTTTAAAGTAGAGGCTTTAGTCTAAATAAGCTATAAATATTTTCCATATTGGTGAGGTCAAAAATACATTTTTATAAATTTCTTTAGCAATAAACGAAAAAAATTAAAATTTGAGAAAATTTTTCTACTGTATGTTTCTAGTAAATGGACATTCATACAAAAACTATAGCTGATACTTTTTCGGGTTCTTTTTTTTGTATTTTTTTCTCACACTTTGAAGGATATTATAGGCCAAATTGCGCTTATTTTCGTAAGACCATTTGGTCACAATTCAAGAATCAAGTTTTCAGAACAAACTCATATAGCTCTTGAAGTAATTGAGGTAGGTTTTCAAAATGGTAATTTGTGTTCTACATGCTGTTAGTACAAGTAAAAACAGAAGAAACATTAAAGTTATTAACATTAGGTTTATTTCGGTAGTGAAAGGGTTAAATGATTACCAGAAGTAAAATCTGGAAAATATAATTCAGTTTCAAGAAACTTTCATTATCTGTGCACATGGACCGATATTCACCATTTTCGGCACACCCCTTTATGTTCCTAAAATATTTCTAGATTAAAAATTTCATGCAAATTTGTTAAAAAAACTATGGTTTCTAAAAGCCCAAGAAGTGAAATCGGGAGATCGGTCTATTTGGGAGATAAACCAAAACATGGACCAATACACGCCATTTTCGGCTCTCATATTTAAGGTCTTAAAATTCCTGTAGATTTCTCATTTCAGGTAAAATGGATAAAAACTACGGATTCCAGAAGCCTACAAAATGAAGTCATTTCTGGCACACCTATTTGTATTCCTAAAAACCTCCAGATTTTCGATTTCAGGCAAAGTGGACAACAATTACGGTTTCTAAAAGCCCAAAAAGTAATATCGGGAGATCGGTCTATCTGATAGCTATATCAAAACATGGACTCACCATTTTCGGCATACCTTTTTATGATCCAAAATACCTCTAGATTTCCAATTTGAAGCAAGTTGGATAAAAACTACGGTTTCTATAAGCCCAAGAATAAAATCTGGAGATCGGTCTATATGGGGACTATACCGAAACATGGACCGATACTCACCGTTTTAGCACACCTCTTTATAGTGCTAAAATACCTCTAGATTTCCAATTTCCGGCGAATTGGATAGAAACTATCGATTCTAGAAGCCCTAGAAATATAACAAGTATATAAGGCCGTAAGTTCGGTCAGGCCGAAGCTTATGTACCCTCCACCATGGATTGCGTAGAAACTTCTACTGAAGACTGTCATCCACAATCGAATTACTTGGGTTGCGGTAACATTTGCCGATGGCAAGGTATTTTAAAACTTCCTAATATCGTAATATATAACACATAGTCCATATGTGGTATATATTAAATTAAAAAAGTCCGATTAAATACGTAATTAAGTTTAAAGTTTCTATAGAAATAAAATTTTGACAAAATAAAATTTTGACAACATTTTTTATAGAAATAAAATTTGGAAAAAATTTTCTATAGAAATAAAATTTGGAAAAAATTTTCTATAGAAATAAAATTTGGAAAAAATTTAATATAGAAATAAAATTTTGACAAATTTTCTACAGAAATAAAATGTTGACAAAATTTTCTATAGAAATAAAATTTTGACAAATTTTCTACAGAAATAAAATGTTGACAAAATTTTCTATAGAAATAACATTTTGACAATGTTTTCAATAAAAATAAAATTTTGATAGATTATTTTTGGCTCAAGTGGCAACCATGATTATGAACCGATATGGACCAATTTTTGTGTGATTGGGGATCGGCCATATATAACTATAGACCGATATGGACCAATTTTGGCTTGGTTATTAGCGGCCTTATACTAACACCACGTTGCAAATTTCAACCGGATCGGATGAATTTTGCTCCTCCAAGAGCCTCCAGAGATCAAATCTGGGGATCGGTTTATATGGGTGCTATATATAATTATGAACCGATATGGACCAATCCTTGCGTGTTTGTTAGAGACAACATTCTAACACCATGTTCCCAATTTCGGATGAATTTTGCTCCTCCAAGAGTCTCCGGAGGACAAATCTGGGGATCGATTTTATGGACCGATATGGACCAATTCGTGCATGGTTGTTAGAGACCATATAGTAACACCACGTACCAAATTTCAACCGGATCGGAGAAATTTTGCTCGTCCAAGAGGCTCCGGAGCTCAAATCTGGGGATCGGTTTATATGGGGGCTATATATAAATATGGACCGATATGAACCAATTTTGGCATGGTTGTTAGAGACAATATACTAACACCACGTCCCAAATTTCAATCGGATCGGATGAAATTTGTTTCTCTTAGAGGCCTAGCAAGCCAAATTTGGGGGTCCGTTTATATGGGGGCTATACGTAAAAGTGGACCGATATGGCCCATTTGCAATATCAACCGACCTACATCAATAACAACTACTTGTACCAAGTTTCACGTCGATAGCTTGTTTCGTTCGGAAGTTAGCGTGATTTCAACAGACGGGCGGACGGACGGACATGCTCAGATCGACTCAGAATTTCACCACGACCCAGAATATATATACTTTATGGGGTCTTAGAGCAATATTTCGATGTGTTACAAACGGAATGACAAAGTTAATATACCCTCCATCCTATGGTGGAGGGTATAATAAAATTTCAAGCAAATTGGATAAAAACTGCGGATTCTATAAGCCTAAGACCGCAAATCGGGAGATCGGTCTATATGGGGGATATATCTAAACATCAACCGATATCCACCATTTTTGGCACACCTCTTTATGGTTCTAAAATATCTCTAGATTTCCAATTTCCGGCGAATTGGATAGAAACTATCGATTCTAGAAGCCCTAGAAATATAATCGGGAGATCGGTCTATATGGGGGCTATACAAAAACATGAACCGATACTCACCATTTTTGGCACACCTCTTTGTGGTCTTAAAATACCTCTAGATTTCCAATTTCAGGCAAATTGGATAGAAACTAAGGTTTTTATAAGCCCAAGACCCCAAATCGGGAGGTCGGTTTATATGGGGACTATATCAAAACTTGGACCGATATAGCCCATCTTCGAACTTGACCTGCCTGCAGACAAAAGACGAGTTTGTGCGAAATTTCAGCACGATTGCTTTATTATTGAAGACTGTAGCGTGATTACAACAGACAGTAGACAGACAGACAGACGGACATGGCTATATCGTCTTAGAATTTCTCCCTGATCAAGAATATATATACTTTACTAGCGTAACCCGGCCCGCTTCGCTGCGCCTTCCGAAGCGTATTTGGAGGAACATTTTGCGTTAATTTAGTCAACTATATCCTTCGTGCTGAAAACAAATTCGAAAAGATTTGAATTCTTTTAAACAAATCGGACTACTTGATTTTTCGTTTATAGGTACAAATACGGCGAGAGAGGGTGTACCTTCTTCTATATTTCTTGTGAATTTTAAGTGTGGTTTGTCAAGGAAAGGTATCCTTCTCCTCAACATATCTGAAAATTAAGCACTATATTATAATAACATACAAAGAATTACTGTTTCCAATTCAATAAATCGGAAAAAGCAAAAGTAGTAAAAAATTTTACCACATTAACATTTGCTAAAATGTTGGAAAATAATGCACCCTCTACGTTGGCTGCCAATTTCATGTAAATTTAAGTTCTTTACTAAAAAGAAGTCTGGCAGAAGCCTGTGCAAAAATCATAAAATTATGTACCGAGTTCCCATTTACGGACAACCCTCTACTTTCAACTTAAGAAACAAAAAAAAAAAAAAAAAGAAACGGACAAAAGGGAACCCTCTCTTTACTAATAAGAAGTCTGGAAGAAAGAAGCCTGTGCAAAAATCATAAAATTATATACCGAGTTCCCATTTACGGACAACCCTCCACTTTCAATTTAAGAGAAAAAACCGACAAAAGGGAACTCTCTCCCCACCTTCGCTCCACTCTGACCTGATATCGGACTATCACGTACCCTATATTAATTTCGCAACTACTCAATGGTCCCTATAAATTCTATCGAAGTAAATCGACAAAGTTTATTTTAATTTTCCCCTTCCCCAACCAGATATCGAAAAATCATATATTAATTTAAAAATCATGTATAAATTTCATCACCTCCTCCCACGTTCCCTGTAAATTTCAAGTAGATCAGAGATGTTTAATTTTTGCTCTATTGTTTTAAAGGGACGTCACTTTCCCCGATACAATATCGACAAACACCGTAGTGAATAGCACCCCTAACCTTCCCTGAAAATTCTTGAAACTTTCCTTCAAGTGTGGGGCAATGAAGGTTGCCTCTTCATTTATAACCTTTTCCCCCGCTTCCTTTGTAAATTTCAAGAAAACTTAAATTTTTTTATATTTCATGTTAGCCTGATACCGAAACAGGCAATTGACGTCCAAATGCATTATATCTAATTATACAATTATTTTTCGAGCTTTATGGACAGATATAGATTAAGGAACATGGTTAATAGAGCCATTTTTTTTGCAGTTTTAGAGGAGGACCTCCTCCCCGACCAAATGTCGAAAAGCGTATCTTTTGTAAACGTTCCAGAAAATGTCAAGCAAATTATAAGCCTAAAGGGGCGGCCTCTCTTCCGTCCAAAAATCACAAAATCAGGTATCAACTATTACGGTTGACAGAGGTTACGATCTCTCCCCAGTCCTCTGTAAATTTCAAGTAACTCGGTAAAGTTTAATTGTTTCTCTGTATGTACTTAAGAGAAGCGGATGTCTCCCTATGTCCTTTTATTTTTATTAAAAAATCAGGAACCTGATATAAATTTCATAACCTCACCCATTTTTCCGTAAAATTTCAGTCGGGGGAGTTTAGTTTTGTTTTCACTGTACTTTAAAAAAAATCGGGCAAAGGGGTGGCCCCCCTCCCCGACCAAATATCGAAAAATAATGTAGCGGATTTTTGTCTAGATGCCAACCCCAACATTCAATGAAAATTTCATGCAAATCGCATAATTTTGTTCCAAGTTTCAAAAAGTTAGGCAAGGGGGAGGTCCCCTTCCCCGTCCGCATATGGAATCATCGGGTACACCATATTAATTCCATAACCTCACCGCATGTTCTTTTTAAATCTCAGATAATTTAGAGAATTTTAGTTTTTTCACTGTACTTTAAAAAAAGTCGAACAAAGGGAAGGTCCCCCTCCACCACCAAATATCGAAATATAAAGTAGCGGATTTTTGTAAGTAAATCGGTTCAGCCGTTTCGGAGCCAACTCGGTTCATACAAACAAACAAACAAACAAACAAATAAACAAACATAGATTGAATTTTATATATATAGATATAGTCGGAAATCGATATTTCGATGTGTTACAAACGGAATGACAAACTTATTATACCCCCGTCACCATTCTATGGTGGTGGGTATAAATATACAGACAGATCTCTCCTGATAAATTCGAGTTTATTTTGTTTTAAACAAATAATTTTGGTTTGTCTAATAATGTAGTTCCCGACGAAAATATTTTCTTCATTGGGTGTATATACCATATACCATATAGACAGATCCTCAGATTTGGTTGTGTCGTGGGGATTTGATGCAGCAGACCTAGTTCGACAAGCAATTTCATATGATACCATATTTGCCACAATGTAATTGAGTCCAACATTCTTGTAATTTGTAGGCACTTACAAATGCTAGAAGTCATAAACATCTAGTGCTTAAATTTCCACATTCCAAATTCCTAGGATTACATTTCCAGTGTATTCACTGTCATCTTCCTACCACCTTTTTGATCAGTCTTTGAAAATACATGTATACGAGTATTGTAACTTTTTGTTTTGTAACTGCCTTTAAAGTGGGAACGTGCAATGGGCCATTAATTTTCTTTGGAAATACATGTGAATGAAATGCCCAGAAATAATATAGAAAGCTCCAAAGGTCCGTCCGTCCCCATCATCCGTTTCTCGGCCAACAAATATTTTTATTGTAGCCCACATATCATGGTTTATTCCCTCTTCTCTTCCTGATTTTGGGGTGTGAGCGAGAATTTATGCATGAATCCATCGACTTTTGTGTGAGGGGGTGTGTCTATTTTATTTTCCTGGATGAAATATATTCGTATTTTATAAAACCCCAAAAAGTTGTTGAAAAAAATGTTTTTGCAAGTGAAGGCGTTACGGAAATTCTCCTTTTCAATCGTTGTTCTTAAATTTCGGTTTCATTTTCACTATTTACTAAAATTGGCGCTGTTGATTTGTCTATCAACATATGCATACATTGTGATAGATTTGATAGAAACTACAGTAAATTAACCTTATTTTCGCTCTAGGATGCCTATTTTAGGAGATATGAGCAAAATACATTTTTGCATAAAAAAGAACGAAATTAGATTTTGATAGGAACTGAATGGAATTTTGTTTTTGGCGTGATTAGGCTTCATTTTGCTCCAAGGCACTTAGTTTAGGAGATATGAGTTAATTAAGCGTTTCGTATAAAAATTGTTTTTTTTTTATACCCTCCATCATAGGATGGGTGTATATTAACTTTGTCAGTCCGTTTGTAACACATCGAAATATTGCTCTAAGTCCCCATAAAGTATATATATTCTGGGTCGTGGTGAAATTCTGAATCGATCCGTCAGTCCGTCCGTCCGTCCGTTTGTTGAAATCACGCTAACTACCGAACGAAACAAGCTATCGACTTGAAACTTGGCACAAGTATTTGCTATCGATGTAGGTCGGATGGTCTTGAAAATTGGCCATATCGGTCCATTTTTACGTATAGCCCCCATATAAAGGGACCCTCAGATTTGGCTTGTGGAGCCTCTAACAGAAGCATATTTCATCCGATCCGGCTGAAATTTGGTATATGGTGTTGATATATGGTCTCTAACAACCATGCAAAAATTGGTCCCCATCGGTCCATAATTATATATAGCCCCCATATAAACCGATCCCCAGATTTGGGTTGCGGAGCCTAAAAGTGAAGCAAATTTCATCCGATCCGCCTGAAATGTTGAACATGGTATTGGTATATGGTCTCTAACAACCATGCAAAAATTGGTCCACATCGGTCCTTAATTATATATAGCCCCAATATAAACCGATCCCCAGATTTGGCTTGTGGAGCCTCTAAGAGAAGCATATTTCATCCGATCCGGTTGAAATTTGGTACATGGTGTTGGTATATGGTCTCTAACAATCATGCAAAAATTGGTCCACATCGATGCATAATTATATATAGACCCCATATAAACCGATCTCCAGATTTGGCTTGCGAAGCCTCAAAGAGAAGCAAATTGCATCCGATCCGGCTGAAATTTGGTACATGGTACTGGTATATGGTCTCTAACAATCATGCAAAAATTCGTGCACATCGGTCCATAATTATATATAGCCCCTATATAAACCGATCCCCAGATTTGGGTCGCGGAGCCTCAAAGAGAAAAAAATTTCATCCGATCCGCCTGAAATTTGGTACATGATATTGGTATATGGTCTCTAACAACCATGCAAAAATTGGTCCATATCGGTCCTTAATTATATAGCCCCCATATAAACCGATCCCCAGATTTGGCTTGCGAAGTCTCCAAGAGAAGCAAATTTCATCGAATCCGGTTGTAATTTGGAACATGGTGTTAGTATATGATCTTTAACAACCGTGCCAGAATTGGTCCATATCGGTCCATAATTATATATAGCCCCCATATAGAACGTTCTCCAGATTTGACCTCCGGAGCCTCTTGGAGTAGCCAAATTCATCCGATCCAGTTCAATTTAGGAACGTGGTGTTAGTATATGGTCGCTAACAACCATACCAAAATTGGTCCAATCACACAAAAATTGGTCCATATCGGTTCATAATCATGGTTGCCACTAGAGCCAAAAATAATCTGCCAAAATTTTATTTATATCGAAAATTTTGTCAAAATTTTATTTCTATAGAAAATTTTTTCAAAATTTTATTTCTAGAGAAAATTTAGTTAAAATTTTATTCGGTTCATCATAAAATTTTCATCATTGTCAAAATTTTATTTCTATAGAAAATTTTATTCGGTTCATAATCATGGTTGCCACTCGAGCCAAAAATAATCTACCAAGATTTTATTTCTATAGAATATTTTGTCAAAAGTTTATCTCTATAGAAAATTTTGTTAAATTTTTTTTCTGTAGAAATTTTTGTCAAAATTTTCATTCTATAGAAAACTTTGTCAAAATTTTTATTTCTATAGAAAATTTTGTGAAAATTTTATTTCGATAGAAAATTTTGTTAAAATTTTATTTCTGTAGAAAATTTTGTCAAAATTTTATGTCTACTTTGGCAACTGAATTATATACGTATTGGATCGATCTTTTTTGATTTAATATATACCACGTATGGACTTACATACAATTTAGAAGATGGTGTTAGGAGGTTTTAAGATTCCTTGCCATCGGCAAGCGTTACCGCAACTTAAGTAATTCGATTGTGGATGGCAGTGTTTAGAAGAAGTTTCTACGCAATCCATGATGGAGGGTACATAAGCTTCGGCCTGGCCGAACTTACGGCCGTATATACTTGTTTTTTGGTTTAGGGCTTCGAAAATGTTGTCAAAATTTTATTTCTATTGAAAATTTTTTCAAAATTTTATTTATAAAAAAAAATCCAAATCCTGAAAGAAGAGAAATACTTACATGAAAACCACCATAGAATGGTGATGGATGGATGGGATATAGTAAGTTTGTCATTCCGTTTGTAACACATCGAAATATCGACTTCCGACTATATAAAGTATATATATTCTTCATCAGGGGGAAATTCTAAAACGATATAAGCATGCCCGTCTGTCTGTCTGTCTTGCTGGCTGTCTGTTCTAATCACGCTACAGTCTTCAATAATGAAGCAATCGTGCTGAAATTTTGCACAAACTCGTCTTTTGTCTGCAGGCAGGTCAAGTTCCAAGATATATCGGTCCAGGTTTTGATATAGTCCCCATATAAACCGACCACCCGATTTGGGGTATTGGGCTAATAAAAACTGTAGTTTTTATCCAATTTGCCTGAAATTTTAAATCTAGAGGAATTTTAGGACCATAAAGAGTTGTGCCAAAAATAGTGCGTATCGGTCCATGTTTTGGTATAGCCCCCATATAGACCGATCTCCCGATTTTATTTCATGAGCTTCTAGAATCCGTAGTTTTTACCCAATTTGCCTGAAATCTAGAGGTATTATAGGACCACAAAGAGGTATGCCAAAAATGGTGAGTATCGGTCCATGTTTTGGTATAGCACCCATATAGACCGATCTCCAGATTTCACTTCTTGGACTTATAGAAACCGTAGTTTTTATCCAATTCGCCTCTAATTGAAAATCTAGAGTTACTTTAGACCATAAAAAGGTTTGCCGAAAGTGGTGAGTCTCGGTCCATGTTTTGATATAGCCCCCACATAGACCGATCTCCCGATTTTATTTCTCGGGCTTCTAGAATCCGTAGTTTTTATCCAATTTGGCTGAAATTTGAAATCTAGAGGAATTTTAGGTCCATAAAGAGGTATGCCAAAAATGATGAGTATCGGTCCATGATTTGATATAGCCCCCATATAGACCGATCTCCCGATTTTACTTCTTGAACTTATAGAAACCGTATGTTTTATCCAATTTGTCTGAAATTGAAAATCTAGAGGTATTGTAGTACCACAAATACGTGTGCCGAAAATGGCGTGTATTGGTCCATGTTTTTGTATATCCCCCATATAGACCAATCTCCCAATTGCACTTTTTGGGCTTGTAGAAACCGTAGTTGTTGAAAATTGAAAATCTGTAGGTTTTTTAGAACTATAAATAGGTGTGCAAGAAATGATTTTATTGCTATTTAATTCAAATTTTATTGAAATTTTAATTCTAAAAGTATTTTAGAACCATAAAGAGGTGTGCCGAAAACAGTGAGTATCGGTTCATGTTTTAGTATAGCCCCCTTAAGATCAATCTCTCGATTTCTTTGGGTTTCTAGAAACCGTAGTTTTTATCCGATTTGCCTGAAATTGTATTTTAGACTCACAAAAACGTGTATCGGATTTAGTTTTTATCGGTCCATATGGTAAGGTAAGGCCATATAGACCGATTTCACTTCTTGAGTGTATAGAAGGCGCACTGATCATGAAAATTGCTTGAAACTGAAAGAAGTGAAATCAGAGGTCGGTCGGTGAGTCTCTGTAGGAACTATACCGAAACTTGGACCAATACACATCACATTCGTCACTGCTATTTGTGGACATAATATAATTGCAGATTTTCAATTACATGCAAATCGGATAAAAATTGTGATTTATACAATACCAAGAAATCAAATCGTTAGATCGGTCTATATGGGTCCAACACCACTTGGACTGATACGCATCATATTCGTCACTGCTATTTGTGGACATAAAATACTTCAAGATTGTGAATTTCTAGCAAATCTAGTAAAAATTGTGGTGTCCAGAAGCCTCAGAAATCAAATCGGGATATCGGACTATGTGAGAGCTATGCCAAAACATGGGCCGATACCTACCATTTTGGCATTAGATTTCCAATTTCACTTAAATCGGAAGTACAAAGCTATGTACAATACAATAGGCTATACAAAAATATGGACCGATACCCATCATATTGGGCATAACTATTTCTGGCCCTAAAGCACTTTCTACCAAACCGGACGAATATTGCGGTGTATAGAAATCCAAGAAGTCAAATCGGGAGATTGGCCTATATGGGGGCTCAACCAAAACATGAACAGATACACGCCATATACGGCACATCTTTTCGTGGACATATGGTAGTATGTAAGAGCCTATGAAGTGAAAACGGGAGATCGGTCTATGGACCCAATACTTCCATATTTGGAGTTTCAGGCAAATTGGAGAAAAAGTTCGATTTCTAGATGTCCAAGAAGTCAAATCGGGAGATTGGTCTAAATGGGGGCTATAACGAAATATGGACCGATTCTCGCCATATTCGGCATACCTCCAAGATTTGAATTTCATGCAAATCGTATAAAAAATTGTGGTGTCTAGATGCTCAAGACCCCAAACCGGAGGGTCCGTTTCTATGGTGACTATATATAGCCCATCTTCTATATTGTAAAAATTTTTTATAGAAATAAAATTTTGGCAAAATTTTCCATAGAAATACAATTTTGACAACATTTTCTATAGAAATAAAATTTTGACAAATTTTTCTATAAAAATAATATTTTGAGACAGGCATAAAATTTTGGCAAAAACTTCGATAGAAATAAAATGTTGAAAAAATTTTCTAACGAAATAAAATTTTGACAAAATTTTCTATAGATATAAAACTTTGAAAAAATTTTCTATAGAAATAAAATGTTGACAAAATTTTCTATAGAAATAACATTTTGACAAAATTTTCTATAGAAATAAAATGTTGAAAAAAATTTCTAAAGAAATAAAATTTTGACAAAATTTTCTATAGAAACAAAATTTTGACAAAATTGTCTATAGAAATAAAATTTTGACAAAATTTTCTATAGATATAAAACTTTGGCAAAATTTTCTGTAGAAACCAAATGTTGACAAAATTTTCTATAGAAATAAAATTTTGACAACATTTTCTATAGAAATAACATTTTGACAAAATTTACTATAGAAATAAAATTTTGACAAAATTTTCTATAGAAATAAAATTTTGACAAAATTTTCTATAGAAATAAAATTTTGACAAAATTTTCTAAAGATATGAAACTTTGGCAAAATTTTCTATAAAACTAAAATTTTGAGAAAGAAATAAAATTTTGACAACATTTACTATAGAAATAAAATTTTGACAAAATTTTCTATAGATATGAAACTTTGGCAAAATTTTCTATAGAAACAAAATTTTCTATAAAACTAAATTTTGAGAAAGAAATAAAATTTGGCAAAATTTTCTACAGAAATAAAATATTGACCAAATTTACTAGAGAAATAAAATTTTGACAAGATTTTCTATGGAACAAAATTTTGAGAAAATTTTCTATAGAAATAAACTTTTGAGAAATTTTTCTATAGAAATAAAATGTTGGCAAAATTTTTTTTGAAATAAAATTTTGGCAAAATTTTCTATAGAAATAACTTTTTGACAAATTTTTTTTATAGAAAGAAAACTTTGACAAACATTTCTATAGAAACAAAATTTTCTATAGAAATAAAATGTTGGCAAATTTTTTTTATAGAAATAAAATTTTGACAAAATTTTGACAAAATTATGTATTGAAATAAAATATTGACAAAATTTTCTATAAAAAAAATTTTTATGGAAATAAAATTTTGACAAAATTTTCAATAGAAACAAGAGTTTAACAAAATTATGTATTGAAATAAAATGTTGACAAAATTTTCTATAAAAATTAGATTTTGAGAAAGAAATAATATTTGGCAAAATTTCCTACAGAAAAAAAAATTTGACAAAATTTACTATAGAAATAAAATTTTGGCAAGATTTTCTATGGAACAAAATTTTGAGAACATTTTCTATAGAAATAAAATGTTGATAAAATTTTCTATAGAAACAAGTATATACGGCCGTAAGTTCGACCAGGTCGAAACTTATGTACCCTCCACCATGGATTGCGTAGAAACTTTTTCTACACACTGCCATCTGCCATCCACAATCGAATTACTTGGGTTGCGGTAAAGCTTGTCCATGGCAAGGTATCTTAAAACCTCCTAACACCATCTTCTAAATTGTATGTAAGTCCATACGTGGTATATATTAAATTAAAAAGACCGATTAAATACTTATATAATTCAGTTTGACAAAATTTTCTATAGACATACAATATTAACAAAATTTTCTATAGAAATAAAGTTTTAACAAAATTTTCTATAGAAATAAAATGTTGACAAAATTTTCTATAGGAAGAAAATTTTGACAAAATTTTCTATAGAAATAAAATCTTGACAAAATTTTCTATAGAAATAAAATCTTGACAAAATTTTCTATAGGAATAAAATTTTGACAAAATTTTCTATAGAAATAAAATTTTGGTAGATTATTTTTGGCTCGAGTGGCAATCATGATTATGAACGATATGGACCAATTTTTGTGTGATTGGGGATCGGCTATATATAACTATAGACTGATATGGACCAATTTTTGCATAGTTTTTAGAGACTATATACCAACATCATGTACCAAATTTCAGCCGGATCGGATGAAATTTGCTTCTTTGTGAGGCTCCGCAAGCCAAATCTGGTGATCGGTTTATATGGGGGCTATATATAATAATGGAGCGATGTGGTTCAATTTTTGCATAGTTGTTAGAGACCATATACCAACACCATGCACCAAATTTCAGACGGATGGGATGAAATATGCTTCTCTTAGAGGCTCCGCAAGCCAAATCTGGGGGTCCGTTTATATGGGGGCTATATATAATAATGGAGCGATGTGGTTCAGTTTTTGCATAGTTGTTAGAGACCATATACCAACACCATGCACCAAATTTCTGACGGATCGGATGAAATATGCTTCTCTTAGAGGCTCCACAAGCCAAATCGGGGAATCGGTTTATATGGGGTCTATATATAATTATGAACCGATGTGGATCAATTTTCGCATGGTTGTTAGAAACCATATACTAACACCATGTGCCGAATTTCAGCCGGATCGGATGAAATTTGCTTCTCTTAAAGGCTCCGCAAGCCAAATCGGGGGATCGGTTTATATGGGGGCTATATATAATTATGGACCGATGTGGATCAATTTTTGCATGGTTGTTCGAGACCATATACTAACACCATGCACAAATTTCAGCCGGATCGGATGAAATTTGCGTCTCTTAAAGGACTCGCAAGCCAAATTTGGGGGTCCGTTTATATGGGGGCTATACGTAAAAGTGGACCGATATGACCCATTTGCAATACCATCCGACCTACATCAATAACAACTACTTGTGCCAAGTTTCAAGTCGATAGCTTGTTTCGTTCGGAAATTAGCGTGATTTCAACAGACGAACCGAGGGACGGACATGCTCAGATCGACTCAGAATTTCACCACGACCCAGAATATATATACTTTATGGGGTCTTAGAGCAATATTTCGATGTGTTACAAACGGAATGACAAAGTTAATATACCCCCCATCCTATGGTGGAGGGTATAATACAATTTTGAGAAAATTTTCTATAGAAATAAAACTTTGACAAAATTTTCTTTAAAGTAAAATTTTCATAAAATATTCTACAGAAATGAAATTTTGAGAAAATTTTCTATAGAAATAAGATTATGACAAAATATTGAAATAAAATTTGGAGAAAATTTTCTATAGAAATAAAATTTTGAGAAAATTTTCTATAGAAATAAAATTTTGAGAAAATTATCTATAGAAATAAAATTTTGACAATATTTTCTATGACAAAAAAAAAATGCAAAAAAGAATTGTTTTCTGTTTTCAAATTGTGGTAGATTATTGTTGGGTCGAGTGGCAACCGTGGTAATAGACCGAAAAAAGTCATTTGCAATACTGTCAGAGGTATATCAATAAGAACTACTTATGCCAAGATTCAAGCCGATAGCTTGTTTCTTTTGGAAGGTAAGGTGATTTCAACAGACGAAAGGACAGACGTCGCTACACTGATTCAGAACTTTACCACAACAAAGAATATGTAGAGGGGTCTGGGATGAATATTTTTATTCGTTCCCTTCAGTTCTTCGGACTGGTCTCAAACCGGTCGTTTCACCTGTCCTTTATAGCCGGTACAGGTCCTTTAACTGGTTAGGTGACCGGTGAAATTAACATGGGGTTGTCATAGGAAGGGTCAATTAACCCCCACATAGATACCTACAAACCAATTCTTTAACCGGTTGTTTTCAACCCATCAATTAACCAGTTCAAATAGACATGTTAGAGAGACGGTTCTAAAAAAACAAATTTTTCCACCAATTTTACATCTTATTTCTATCAATGTTGTTTTTTACTTTTATTTGTCTTATGATTTAATTTTTACAATTTGAAAAACTTTTTTGCTCCGACCAGGTTTTGAACCTGGGTTTACTGGCAGCATAACAGAACGCCTTAACGCATTCAGCCACAAACGCCATTGAACACAGAACGTTGAAACGTCAATTTAAATGTTTGTGATATTGGCAGAAAATGAACAAACGTAGGGAAAATATAATTGAAAAAAAAAAATCTAAAAATAGAACTGTCCCTGTTATATGGTTTCATTGTGGTCTAGAGACAAATGCATGAAGTGGCTACCAATTGGCTAAATACAACCAGTCCCATGACCAGTATAAAATTCCAATTGCTTGGAAAAAGGGGTCAATTGGCACCAAAAAAACTGAAGGGTTACAAATGAATGACATTGAGTGATATCATCATTCCATGGTGCAGGGTATGAAAATGGCAATTTGAACACTGTGTGGCAGCTACCCTGTGCTAAAGTAATTTTCTTTATTATAACTTACTTAGATCCCAATCATAGCATATATCAAAATTAAATTACTTTATGTTATATTATTTTTTTTTGTTATTGTCTTAATTGAGGGCCAACCTAATATACAATCGCTATCATTAAATACCTTGTGAATGTGACTCCAAGTATTGCATTAGAGAAGAAATTTTCTGAAAGTTATTGAACTGAACTTAATGTGCTTCATAGTGTGACGTCTGTTAGCGATAAACGCTATTAGAACAAGCACACTATCCAATAAAAAAATGGAACTAGAATTTTATAGATATTTAAGTTGCCATAAAAAATGAGGGAGAAAAAAAAACAAAATACATTTCCCCTCTGGCATTGTGCAACACATATGTTTGCCATATGCCACAAAAGTAAACGTGGTTCAAAGAAAAAAAAACAAAAACGATAATAAACGAGAAAAGAGAAAATCAATTCCCTCGTTAACCGTTTACACCCAAACCCCACCATGGTCCGCATCGGCATCACATGAATGAACGAACGATGAAGGGTCCCAACAAATTAAGTAAATATTTACGCTTTTAATATTTTCGCAACATAACCCTAAAGAGTCCTTAGGTATCCTTCAGACATAAAAGTGGTGCATTTGTTATTATTCGATTTGTTCCTTCTACATCAATGCTTTGCTGGATGAGAGAACATTTTCACTTTAGTTTATATTTCTGTTTTCTTTTTTTTTTGTTTTTGTGTTTTTATTGTGGTTGTTCGCCTTCTTAATGCGGGACAGTGGCTCCCAATCAAGGGTGAATATTCATACATATGGAGGATGCTAATGTCAAAACAAACAAGTATATACAACAAGTATATAGTTCGGCCAAGCCGAATCTTATGTACCCTCCACCATGAATTGCGTAGAAACGGTCATCCACAATTAAATTACTTGGGTTGCGGCCGATAGCAAGGCATCTTCTAAATTGCAAGTTAGTCCATGCGCGATACATATATAGTAGAGAAAAGAAAGGTCTATTAAATACGTATATATTCAATTCGTGACCGTTATATATAGGGAAGAAATAATTACGAACCGATATGAACTTTTGTGCGGTAATTATACACACAAAAAAATTTCACGAAAATTTTTCCAATTAAAATTTTGATTGAGTTTTAAAAAATATTCAATTAAAAATTTAATTGATTCAACAATTTTTTTAATTGAAACAAAAATCAATCACAAAAATAATAGTATCAATTAATTTTTTAATTAGATCAATTAACTTTTTAATTGACCTTCAATTAATTTTTTAATTGATACTATCACATCTGTGATTGAAGACATTTCAATTAAAAATTAATTGGATCAATTAATTTCGTGATTGAATCAGAAATTTTTTTTTTTGTATGTATAGACAGAATTGAAATATGGGGGTCGCTTTATATGGGGGCAATTATGAACACGAGTCTACCAAAAATGGTAGATTGGTAGAATTCTTGATATTTTGGAAGATTTTGCAAAATATTATTGTCCAACTATGAAATGCTTCTAAAGAAATAACATTTTGACAAAATTTTCTACAGAAATAAAATTCTAACAAAATTTTGTATAGAAATTTAAATTTTTAACAGCATTTGCTATGGAAATAAAATTTTGGTAAATTTTTTTTTTTTTTGGCTCGAGTGGCAATCGTGATTTTTCTGTGATTGGGGATCGTTTTATTTGGGGGCTATATATAATATAGATCGATACGGACGAATTTTGGAATGGTTGTTATCGGCCATACAGTAGCGAAATGTACCAAATTTCAACCGGATCGGATGAACTTTGCTCCTTCAAGAGGCTCCGAAGGTCAAATATGGGGATTGGTTTATATGGGGGCTATATATAATTATGTATGTTGTTAGAGACAATATACTAACACCACGTAAAAGAGAGAAGTTCACCAATGTGGTATTACAATGGACTGAATAGTCTAAGTGAGCCTGATACATCGGGCTGCCACCTAACCTAACCAAACACCACGTACCAAATTTCAGCCAGATCGAATGAAATTTGCTTCTCTTAGAGGCACCGCAAGCCAAATCTGGGGACCCGGTTATATGGGGGCTATACGTAAATGTGAACCGATACGGCCCATTTGCAATACCATCCGACCTACATCAATAACAACTACTTGTGCCAAGTTTCAAGTCGATAGCTTGTTTTGTTCGGAAGTTAGCTTGATTTCAACAGACGGACGGACAGACGGACATGCTTAGATCGACTCGGAATTTCACCACGACCCAGAATATATACTTTATGGGGTCTTAGAGCAATATTTCGATGTGTTACAAACGGAATGACAAAGTTAATATACCCCCCCCCCCCATCCTATGGTGGAGGGTATAAATATATAAAACAATATGGTTAACATTTTATTTCTATAGTACATTTTGTCAAAATTTTATTTCTATAGACATTTTTGCCAAAATTTAATTCTATAGACAATTTTGTTAAAATTTTAATTCTATAGAAATTTTTGTCTACATTTTATTTCTATAAAAAGATTTGTCAAAATTTTATTTCAATAGGAAATTTTGTCAAAATTTTATTTCAATAGGAAATTTTGTCAAAATTTTATTTCTATAGAAAATTTTGTCAAAATTTTATTTCTATAGAAAATTTTGTCAGAATTTTATTTCTATAGAAAATTTTGTCAGACTTTTATTTCTATAGAAAATTTTGCCATGATTTTATTTTTTATGAAATCTTTGCCAAAATTTTATTTCTAAAGAAAGTTTAGAAGTGAAATTTTGACAAATTTTTCTATTGAAATAAAATTTTGACAAAATTTTCTACAGAAGTGAACTTTTGAAAAATTTTTCTATTGAAATAAAAATTTGACAAAATTTTCCATAGAAATAAAATTTTGTCAAATTTTTATTTCAATAGAAAAATTTGTCAAAAGTTCACTTCTATAGAAAATTTTGTCAAAATTTTATTTCAATAGAAAAATTTGTCAAAATTTCACTTCTATAGAAAATTTTGACAAAATTTTATTTCTATAGAAAATTTTATCAAAATTTTATTTCTATAGAAAATGTTGACAAAATATTATTTCTTTAGAAGGTTAGGTTAGGTTAGGTGGCAGCCCGATGTATCAGGCTCACTTAGACTATTCAGTCCATTGTGATACCACATTGGTGAACTTCTCTCTTATCACTGAGTGCTGCCCGATTCCATGTTAAGCTCAATGACCTCCTTTTTATAGCCGAGTCCGAACGGCGTTCCACATTATAGTGAAACCACTTAGAGAAGCTTTGAAACCCTCAGAAATGACACCAGCATTACTGAGGTGGGATAATCCACCGCTGAAAAAATTTTGGTGTTAGGTCGAAGCAGGAATCGAACCCAAGACCTTGTGTATGCAAGGCGGGCATGCTAAACATTGCACCACGGTGGCTCCCTATTTCTTTAGAAAATTTCTATTGAAAATTTTGTCAAAATTTTTTTTCTATAGAAAATTTGTCAAAATTTTATTTCGGTTGAAATCATTGTCAAAATTTTATTTCTATAGAAATTTTGTCAAAATTTTATTTCGGTTGAAATCATTGTCAAATTTTGTCAAAATTTTATTTCTATAGACAATTTTGTCAAAATGTTATTTCTGTAGAAAATTTTGTCAAAATTGTATTTCGATAGGATTTTTTTTTATTTCTATAGGAAATTTTGTTAAAATTTTATTTCAACAGGAAATGTTGTCAAAATTTTATTTGTATAGAATTTTATTTCAAAATTTTATTAGTATAGAAAATTTGGTCAAAATTTTATTTCTATAGATAATTTTGAAAAAAAAAGTATATACGGCCGTAAGTTCGGCAAGGCCGAAGTTTATGTACCCTCCACCATGGATTGCGTAGAAACTTCTTATAAACACTGCCATCCACAGTCAAATTACTTAGGTTGCGGTAACGCTTGCCGATGGCAACGTATCTTAAAATCTCCTAACACCGTCTTCTAAATTGTATGTAAGTCAATACGTGGTATATATTAAATTAAAACACAAGTAAGTAAAGTCTAAAGTCGGACGGGGCCGACTATATTATACCCTTCACCACTATGTAGGCCATAATTTGTGTTACCATCTCAACTACTTCACATTTGCTGGAAGCTATATAAAGGAGACAATTTTTTTACTTCTACAAAATCTCTAGAATTTAAAATTTAAAATAAAACTTCCATTTAAAATTGGTCTAAAATATGTAACAGTCTACCATATTTCCCCAACTCTGGTGTACGTATATATGGGAGCTATATATAATCTGAACCGATTTTAACTAAATTTGACATGTATGGTTAGAATAATAATTCTGCTATCTATGCGAAATTTCACGTAAATGGGAGTATAACTTTAGCCCCCATGGTCATATGAGTGCAAATCGGACGGAAGATATATATGGGAGCCATATCTAAATCTGAACCGATTTCAACAAAATTTGGCGCAATTACCGATACTACTAAACGTACTCCTTGTGCGAAATTTGAAGCAAATCACAGCAAAACCCTGGCTTTTGAGGCCATATAAGTTCAAATCGGACGAAAGATATATATGGGAGCTATATCTAAATCTGAATCGATTTTGACCATATTTGGCACATACAATAGTATCGTTAAAAGTACCGCTTGTGCAAAATTTGAAGTAAGTCAGGGCAAAACTCTGGCTTTTGAGACCATATAAGTCCAAATCGGGCGAAAGATATATATGTGACCTATATCTAAATCTGAACCGATTTTAACAAAATTTGACACACTTAACGATACTATTAAATGTACCCCTTGTGCAAAATTTGAAGCAAATCACGGCAAAACTCTGGCTTTTGTGGCCATATAAGTTCAAATCGGACGAAAGATATATATGGGAGCTATATCTAAATTTGAACCGATTTCAATCAAATTTACCAAGCATTGGTAGAATATCAATTCTACCCTCTGTGCAAAATTTCACGAAGATCGGTAGTAAACTTTGGCTTCTGTGGTCATATGAGTTTAAATCGGACGAAAGATATATATGGGAGCTATATCTAAATCTGAACCGATTTGGCTGATATTTTGCAAGATTTTCGAGATTCATAAAATGTTTGGATGTACGGTATTTCAAGAAAATCGGTTGATAAACACGCTAACTATGACCACATAAGGGATAAATATATATGGCAGCTATATCTAAATCTGAACCGATTTTTTCCAAAACCAATAGCGATTGTCTCTGTCCTAAGAAACGAACCTGGGCCAACGATCGGACTTAAATTGCGAGCTGTACTTTGTGCACAAAATTACATATACAGACAGACGGACGGACAGACAGACGGACATCGCTAAATCGACACAGAATTTAATTATAAGCCGATCAGTATACTAAAAGATGACCAGTATTTCTTGGCGTTACATACAAATTCACAAACTTATTATACCCTGTACCAGAGTAGTGGTGAAGGGTATAAAGACCGATTAAATACATATATAATTCAGTTTGACTAAATTTACTATAGAAATAAAATTTTAACAAAATTTTCTATAGAAATAAAATTGTGACAAAATTTTCTATAGAAATAAAATTTTGGTAGATTATTTTTGGCTCGAGTGGCAACCATTATTATGAACCGATTTGGACCAATTTTTGTGTGATTGGGGATCGGCTATATATAACTATAGACCGATATGGACCAATTTTGGCATGGTTGTTTATATGGGGGCTATAATAATTATGGACCGATGTGGACCAATTTTTGCATGGTTGTTAGAGATCATATACCAACACAATGTTCCAAATTTCAGACAGATCGGATGAAAGTTGCTTCTCTTTGAGGCTTCGCAAGCCAAATCTGGGGATCGGTTTATATGGGGGCTATATATAATTATGGACCGATGTGGACCAATTTTTGCATGGTTGTTAGATACCACATACCAACATCAGTACCAAATTTCAGCCGGATCGGATGAAATTTTCTTCTCTTTGAGGCTCCGCAAGCCAAATCTGGAGATCGGTTTATATGGGGGCTATAACATATATAATTATGAACCGATGTGGACCAATTCTGGCAAGGTTGTTAGAGACCATATACTAACACCATGTACCAAATTTCAGCCGGTTCGGATTAAATTTCCTTCTCTTAGAGGCTCCGCAAGCCAAATCTGGGGATCGGTTTATATGGGAGCTATAACGTATGTAATTATGAACCGATGTGGACCAATTTTTGCATGGTAGTTAGAGATCATATACCTACACTTTGTACCAAATTTCAGCCGTATCGGATTAAATTTCCTTCTCTTAGAGACTCCGCAAGCCAAATCTGGGGATCGGTTTATATGGGGGCTATAACATATATAATTATGAACCGATGTGGACCAATTTTTGCATGGTTGTTAGAGACCATATACCAACACCATGTACCAAATTTCAGCCGTATCGGATGAAATATGCTTCTCTTAAAGGCTCTGCAAGCCAAATCTGAGGGTACGTTTATATGGGGGCTATACGTAAAAATGGACCGATATGGCCCAGTTGCAATACCATCCGACCTACATCAATAACAACTACATGTGCCAAGTTTCAAGTCGATAGCTTGTCTCGTTCGGAAGTTAGCGTGATTTCAACAGACGGACGGACATGCTTAGATCGACTCGGAATTTCACCACGACCCAGAATATATATATATATATATATATATATATATATATATATATATATATATATATATATATATATATATATATATATATATATATATATATATATATATATATATATATATATATATATATATATATATATATATATATATATATATATATATATATACTTTATGGGGTCTTAGAGCAATATTTCGATGTGTTACAAACGGAATGATATAGCTAATATACCCCCATCCTATTGTGGTGGAGGGTATAACAATCTACATAAAGACGAGTGGTTTACAAATGATACCAATCTGCAATTTACCGATCCCAGCAATAGTCAAATAAAAGGCCAAAACCTTTGGATCCAATTAAATTTGTATGACTCAGAATATAAATTAAATAGTTGGGAAGCGCTGTCTCTTGATAAAACTATAAATAATATTTTTTTGCGTTTGGTAAACAATCAATTTTCAATTGTAAATACAGACACAGCTATGCTTACTGCTTTCTCATCGTCTCATCGTCTCATGAGCATGGATATGGTTGAGTATTTCATGTATGTGTGTGTTTGTGTTGTGATATGTACAAATGTTAAGACCGACTTGTAGTAACTGTTGTTCATAATGGCATCGATGATTATAGTGATGATGAGTTTTTGATAGCGCTTTGTAGTTTTCAAGTGGGTGAGTGCATTTTATTTTCTTCCCAAATGTTCCTTTCATCACACAAGGATATATGAGTACGTATGAAATTCTAGTAGTCTATACTAGAATTTATAATGATGTGAAGTGAAGACAAGCATACTCACAAACACACCAAATGTACATTGTAATAGCATTTCGCTTTATATATAACAAGTTAAGAAAAGGGTAAAGTTATGGTGGGAGAAGACCTACATAAGCACTTATGATTTAGTGATTTTAGCCCTGGTGTTCAATTTTGCAAAAAACAAAAAAACGATAAAAATTGACGGACGTGGCTAAATCAAAATTTTCTATAGAAGTACAATTTTGACAAAATTTTCTACAGAAATAAATTCTTGACAAAATTTTCTATTGAAATACAATTTTGACAAAATTTTCTATAGAAAAAAAATTTTGACAAAATTTTCTATAGAAAAACAATTTTGACAAAATTTTCTATAGAAAAAAAATTTTGACAAAAAATTGCTATAGAAATAAGATTCTGACTATATTTTCTATACAAATTAAATTCTGATTATATTTTCTATAGTAATCAAATTTTGACAAAATTTTCTAGAGAAATCAAATTTTGACAAAATTTTCTAGAGAAATCAAATTTTGACAAAATTTTCTATAGAAATAAAATTTTGACAAAGTTTTCTGCAGAAATAAAATTTTGACAAAATTTTCTATAGGCATAAAATTTTGACAAAATTTCATATAACAATAAAATTTTGACAAAAATTACTATAGAAATAAAATTTTGACAACATTTTCTATAGAAATAAAATTTTTGGCAAAATTTCCTATAGAAATAAAATTTTGACAAAATTTTCTATCGAAATAACATTGTGACAAAATTTTCTATAGAAATAAAATTTATTATTATTATTATTCTTATTTATTAATAGATTAACAATTCATAATTCTTAATTCTTAAAATACATATAAATTTACAAGTTAATTTATATATAACGTACCAATTCCACTATATGCCATATTTGTTAATGATAATACTGTTTAATGGACATATTCTTTCAAACGATGAATTCATTCAAAATTAATTTCCTATATTTTATGCAAGATTCTAAGTCGTTGTATAGTATTGGAAAGTTCGTGCCATTTAATATATTAATAAATTCGTTTTCATTTAAAGACGTTTTACCAAAAATAAGACATTGTAAATCCGCGATAAATTGGACATATTCCTATAAAGTGATAAGTGTTTTCCTTCACATTCATATTACACATGCTACACATACCATCTAACACACTTGTGAATTAACGAATTCTGACAAATAGAAATAAAATTTTGACAAAATTTTCTATAGAAATCAAACTTTGACAAAATTTTCTATAGAAATCAAATTTTGACAAATTTTCCTGTAGAAATAAAATTTTGACAAAATTTCTATAGAAGTAAAATTTTGACAAAATTTTCTATAGAACTAAACTGTTTACAAAATTTTCTATAGAAATAAAATTTTGACAAAATTTCTATAGAAATAAAATTTTGACTAAATTTTCTATGGAAATAAGATTATGACAAGATATTCTATAGAAATAAAATTTTGACAAAATTTTCTATAGAACTAAAATGTTTACAAAATTTTCTATAGAAATAAAATTATGACAAAATTTTCTATAGAAATAAAATTTTGACAAAATTTTCTATAACAAGTATATACGGCCGTAAGTTCGGCTAGGCCGAATCTTATGTACCCTCCACCATGGATTGCGTAGGAACTTCTACTAAAGGCTGTCATCCACAATCGAATTACTTGGGTTGCGATAACACTTGCCGATGGCAAGGTATCGTAAAGCTTTTTAACACTGTTTTCTAAATTGTAAGTTAGCCCATACGGGGTATATATTAAACAAAAAAAGGCCGATTAAATACGTATATAATCTAGTTTGACAAAATTTTCTATAGAAATAAAATTTTGACAAAATTTTCTATAGGAATGAAACCTTGACAAAATTTTCTATAGAAATAAAATTTTGACAAAATTTTCTATGGAAATAAAATTTTGACAAATATTTGTATAGAAATAAACTTTTGACAAAACTTTCTATAGAAATGAAATTTTGACAAAACTTTCTATAGTAATAAAATTTGACAAAATTTTCTATGGAAATAAAGTTTTGGTAGATTATTTTTGGCGATATGGACCAATTTTTGTGTAATAAGTCATCGGCTATATATAACTAAAGACCGATATGGACCAATTTTTACATGGCTGTTTGAGGCCATATATTGACAAAATGTACCAAATTTCAACCGTATCGGAAGACTTTTGCTCCTCCAAGAGGTTCCGGACGTCAAATCTGGGGACGGTTTATATGGGAACTATATATAATTATGGACCGATATGGACCAATTTTTGCATGGTTGTTAGAGACCATATACTAACACCATGTACCAAATTTCAACCGGATCGGATGAATTTTGCTCCTCCAAGAGGATCCGGTGGTCAAATCTGGGGATCGGTTTATATGGGAGCTATATATAATTATGGACCGATATGGACCAATTTTTGCATGGTTGTTAGAGGCCGTATACTAACATCAGGTACCAAATTTCAACCGGATCGGATGAATTTTGCCCCTCCAAAAGTCTCCGGAGGTCAAATCTGGGGATCGGTTTATATGGGGGCTATATATAATTATGGACCGATATGGACCAATTTTTGCATGGTTGTTAGAGACCATATACTAACATCAGGTACCAAATTTCAATCGGATCGGATGAATTTTGCCCCTCCAAGAGGCTCCGGAGGTCAAATCTGGGGATCGGTTTATATATGGGCTATATATAATTATGGACCGATATGGACCAATTTTTGCATGGTTGTTAGAGACCGTATACTAAGACCACGTACCAAATTTCAACCGGATCGGATGAATTTTGCTGCTCCGGGAGGCTCCCCAAGCCAAATTTGGGGATCGGTTTATATGGGGGCTATACGTAAACGTGGTCCGATATGGCCCATTTTCAATACCATCCGACCTACATCAATAACAACTACTTGTGCCAAGTTTCAAGTCGATAGCTTGTTTCGTTCGGAAGTTAGCGTGATTTCCACAGACGGACGGACAGCCGGACAGACGGACAGACGGACGGACGGACGGACGGACATGCTTAGATCGACTCAGAATTTCACCACGACCCAGAATATATATACTTTATGGTGTCTTAGAGCAATATTTCGATGTGTTACAAACGGAATGACAAAGTTAATATACCCCCATCCTATGGTGGAGGGTATAAAAATAACATTTTAACAAAACTTTCCATAGAAATAAAATTTTGACAAAATTTTCTATAGAACTAAAATGTTTACAAAATTTTCTATAAAAATAACATTTTGACAAAACTTTCTATAGAAATAAAAGTTTGACAAAATTTTCTATAGAACTAAAATGTTTACAAAATTTTCTATAGATATAAAATTTTGACAAAATTTTCTATAGAAACAACATATTGACAAAACTTTCTATAGAAATAATAATTTGACAAAAATTTTTATAGAACTAAAATGTTTACAAAATTTTCTATAGAAATAAAATTTTGACAAAATTTTCTAAAAAAATAACATTTTGACAAAACTTTCTATAGAAATAAAAGTTTGGCAAAATGTTCTATAGAACTAAAATGTTTACAAAATTTTCTATAGATAGAAAATTTTGACAAGGTTTTCTATAGAAATAAAATTTTGACAAAATTTTCTATAGAAATAAAATTATGACAAAATTTGCTATAGAACTAGAGTTCTATAAAAAGAACATTTTGAAAAACTTTCTATAGAAATAAAAGTTTGACAAAATTTTCTATAGAACTAAAATATTTACAAAATTTTCTATAGAGATAAAATTTTGACAAAATATTCTATAGAAATAAAATTTTGACAAAATTTTCTAAAAAAATAACATTTTGACAAAACTTTCTATAGAACTAAAATGTTCACAAAATTTTCTATAGAAATAAAATTATGACAAAATTTTCTATAGAAATAAAATTTTGACAAAATTTTCTATAAAAATAACATTTTGACAAAACTTTCTATAGAAATAAAATGTTGCAAAATTTTCTATAGAACTAAAATGTTTACAAAATTTTCGATAGAGATAAAATTTTGATCAAATTTTCTATAGAAATAAAATGTTGACAAAATTTTCTATCGAAATAATTTTTTTACAAAATAAGATACATTTTGTACAAAATATTCTATAGGAAAAAAAATGTAAAAATTTTCTGTATAATTAAAATCAAACCATTTCTAATGACACTGTTAATATCTCATTTGACTATTTCATGCCATACGCCTCAAATTTCAAAAAAAAAAAAAAAAAAAAAAAAAATACACTGTGTACTTATAACCACCAGAATTTGTCAATTGTCCTTAATATCCGTAGTCCTAAATTGCATTAGGTTTCTCATACAAATCCAATAAAATGAATGCTATGGAATTTGTCGTCTGTCGACTACTAGACGACTACTAACCAATGTAAATGTAATGTATTTGCCATGTTTTTCGGTGACACTTCAATAAATGATAATTTGCCATGATATATGTATGCACGTAAGCTTCTCCTCGTAATGGCTGTGTGTTTGTGTATCGATCCCGAATAGTGTTAGTGGACATGAACACGGACAATGTACCTGTCATCCCTAATATTATTGAGGGGAATGTTACTGCAAATGTCTTTGAGATTTTATGGCTATTCAATAAGTTTGTGCCTTTGGCAAAGATAAAATACGAGGCTTGCCATTAGCGTTACGTCTCTCTCTCTCTTGCTTTCTCTCTCGTTTTATTGGAGATTATATTGCAGCCTCCATGGCGAATAGAATTCTGTGAAGTGATTTATTAGTATGCCTAAAAGGCATAAACTGTGGATAATTTTAAATGCATTTTAATTCCAATGAGGTCATGTAAATGCGGAGATTTATGATAAATGACGTCTGTGTACAACGGTAACAAAAAAAAAAAAAAAAACAAACAAACTCGGACATATCAATGAAAAAGGAAAAAGAGAGAAAATGATAAAATCGTCTTTAGAGAGATGTGATTCACCTGCTCAAAATGTCTTGCATGACAAAGAAGGCAAGGATGAGTTTCGCATAATTTAAATCACCGGAACATGATAGAATTTTTATGGCGCCCTACAGTACGGATTTGATTAGTGCCTTAGGCTTTAATCAAATTTCATAGGGGGTTCGAAAGGCCTGTGTTGTGACCACTCGTCCCATAAACAATCTACCATAATTTGAAATTTTACCACTAATCTACAAAATTAAAAAAAATCTTATTTTTGAGCTTTCGATCTAAATTTGAATAAATTGTTTGGGTCTATAAATTGAATTACTATTGTGTCGAATTTTAAGTTTTCTGCAGATTGATAAGGGACTTCTTCTACAAAAAGGGAGAACTTACTCCAATGGACATTGATAGTATGAAATAATAAGTTATACGCAATTTTGTCAAATTTTCATTTCTTTATCAAAATTTCATTTCTATAGGAAATTTTGTCAAAAAAATATAATTCTTTTGCAAATTTTGTCAACTTTTTATTTCTATAGGAAATTTTGTCAAAATTTCATTTGTATAGGAAATTTTGTCAACATTTCATTTCTATAGGAAATATTGTCAAAATTATAATTCTGTTGCTAATTATGTCAACATTTTATTTCTATAGGAAATTTTGTCAAAATTTAATTTTTATAGGAAATTTTGTCAACATTTCATTTCTATAGAAAATTTTATCATAATTTCATTTCTATAGGAAATTTTATCAAAATTTCATTTCTATAGGAAATTTTGTCAAAATTTCATTTCTGTAGGAAATTTAGTCAAAATTTCATTTCTAAAAGAAATTTTGCAAAATTTCATTTCTACAAGAAATTTTGTCAAAATTTCATTTCAATAGGAAATTTTCCTAAAATGTTATTTCTGTAGGAAATTTTGTACAAAATTTTATTTCTATAGGAAATATTGTCAAAATTATAATTCTGCTACAAATTTTGTCGACATTTTATTTCTATAGGAAATTTTGTCAAAATTTCGTTTCTATAGGAAATTTTGCCAAATTTCATTTCTATAGGAAATTTTGTCAAAATTTCATTTCTATAAGAAATTTTGTCAAAATTTCATTTCTATAAGAAATTTTGTCAAAATTTCATTTCTATAGGAAATTTGCCTAAAATGTTATTTCTATAGGAAATTTTGTACAAAATTTTATTTCTTAAGGAAATTTTGTCAAAATTTCATTTCTATAGGAAATATTGTCAAAATTATAATTCTGTTGCAAATTTTGTCAACATTTTATTTCTATAGAAAATGTTGTCAACATTTTCTTTCTAAAGGAAATTTTGTCAAAATTTCATTTCTATAGGAAATTTTGTCAAAATTTCATTTCTATAGGAAATTTTGTCAAAATTTCATTTTTGTAGGAAATTTTGTCAAAATTTCATTTCTATAAGAAATTTTGTCAAAATTTCACTTCTATAAGAAATTTTGTCAAAATTTCATTTCTATAGGAAATTTTCCTAAAATGTTATTTCTGTAGGAAATTTTGTACAAAATTTTATTTCTATAGGAAATATTGTCAAAATTATAATTCTGTTACAAATTTTGTCGACATTTTATTTCTATAGGAAATTTTGTCAAAATTTCGTTTCTATAGGAAATTTTGCCAAATTTCATTTCTATAGGAAATTTGCCTAAAATGTTATTTCTATAGGAAATTTTGTACAAAATTTTATTTCTTAAGGAAATTTTGTCAAAATTTCATTTCTATAGGAAATATTGTCAAAATTATAATTCTGTTGCAAATTTTGTCAACATTTTATTTCTATAGAAAATGTTGTCAACATTTTATTTCTATAGGAAATTTTATCAAAATTTCATTTCTATAGGAAATTTTGTCAAAATTTCATTTCTTTAGGAAATTTTGTCAAAATTTCATTTCTGTAGGAAATTTAGTCAAAATTTCATTTCTATAAGAAATTTTGTCAAAATTTCATTTCTATAAGAAATTTTGTCAAAATTTCATTTCTATAGGAAATTTTCCTAAATTTTATTTCTATAGGAAATTTTGTACAAAATTTTATTTCTATAGGAAATTTTGTCAAAATTCCATTTCTATAGGAAATTTTGTCAAAATTTCATTTCTATAGGAAATTTTGTCAAAATTTCATTTTTGTAGGAAATTTTGTCAAAATTTCATTTCTATAAGAAATTTTGTCAAAATTTCATTTCTATAGGAAATTTTGTACAAAATTTTATTTCTATAGGAAATTTTCCTAAAATGTTATTTCTATAGGAAATTTTGTACAAAATTTTCTTTCTAAAGGAAATTTTGTCAAAATTTCATTTCTATAGGAAATTTTGTCAAAATTTCATTTCTATAGGAAATTTTGTCAAAATTTCATTTTTGTAGGAAATTTTGTCAAAATTTCATTTCTATAAGAAATTTTGTCAAAATTTCACTTCTATAAGAAATTTTGTCAAAATTTCATTTCTATAGGAAATTTTCCTAAAATGTTATTTCTGTAGGAAATTTTGTACAAAATTTTATTTCTATAGGAAATATTGTCAAAATTATAATTCTGTTACAAATTTTGTCGACATTTTATTTCTATAGGAAATTTTGTCAAAATTTCATTTCTATAGGAAATTTTGTCAAGATTTCATTTCTATAGAAAATTTTGTCAAAATTTCATTTCTGTAGGAAATTTTGTCAGAATTTCATTTTTGTAGGAAATTTTGTCAAAATTTCATTTCTATAAGAAATTTTTGTCAAAATTTCATTTCTATAAGAAATTTTGTCAAAATTTCATTTCTATAGGAAATTTTCCTAAAATGTTATTTCTATAGGATATTTTGTAGAAAATTTTATTTCTATAGGAAATTTTGTCAAAATATCGTTTCTATAGGAAATTTTGCCAAATTTCATTTCTATACACACAAAAAAATTTCTCGAAAATGTTTCCAATTAAAATTTTAATTGAGTTTTAAAAAATATTCAATTAAAAATTTAATTGATTCAACAAATTTTTTTAATTGAAACAAAAATCAATCACAAAAATAATAGTATCAATTACTTTTTTAATTGGATCAATTAACTTTTTAATTGACCTTCAATTAATTTTTTTATTGATACTATCATTTCTGTGATTGAAGACATTTCAATTAAAAATTAATTGGATCAATTAATTTCGTGATTGAATCAGAAAAAACATTTTTTTGTGTGTAGGAAATTTTGTCAAAATTTCATTTCTGTAGGAGATTTTGTCAAGATTTCATTTCTATAGAAAATTTTGTCAAAATTTCATTTCTGTAGGAAATTTTGTCAGAATTTCATTTTTGTAGGAAATTTTGTCAAAATTTCATTTCTATAAGAAATTTTGTCAAAATTTCATTTCTATAAGAAATTTTGTCAAAATTTCATTTCTATAGGAAATTTTCCTAAAATGTTATTTCGATAGGAAATTTTGTACAAAATTTTATTTCTATAGGAAATTTTGTCAAAATTTCGTTTCTATAGGAAATTTTGCCAAATTTCATTTCTATAGGAAATTTTGTCAACATTTTATTTCTACAGAAAATTTTTTCAATATTTTATTTCTATAGGAAATGTTGTCAAAAAGTCATTTTTGTAGGAAATTTTGCCAAAATTTCATTTCTATAAGAAATTTTGTCAAAATTTCATTTCTATAGGAAATTTTCCTAAAATGTTATTTCTATAGGAAATTTTGTTAACATTTTATTCTACAGAAAATTTTGTCAATATTTTATTTCTATAGGAAATGTTGTCAAAATTTCGTTTCTATAGGAAATTTTGTCAAAATTTCATTTCTATAGAAAATTTTGTCAAAATTTCATTTCTGCAGGAAATTTAGTCAAAATTTCATTTCTATAAGAAATTTTGTCAAAATTTCATTTCTATAGGAAATTTTCCTAAAATGTTATTTCTTTAGGAAATTTTGTCAAAATTTCATTTCTATAGGAAATTTTGTCAAAATTTCATTTTTATAGGAAATATTGTCAAAATTTCATATCTATAGGAAATTTTGTCAAAATTTCGTTTCTATAGGAAATTTTGTCAAAATTTCGTTTCTATAGGAAATTTTGTCAAAATTTCGTTTCTATAGGAAATTTTTTCAAAATTTCGTTTCTATAGGAAATTTTGTCAAAATTTCATTTCTGTAGGACATTTTGTCAAAATTTCATTTCTACAAGAAATTTTGTCTAAATTTCATTTTTATAAGAAATTTTGTCAAAATTTAATTTCTATAGGAAATTTTACTAAAATTTTATTTCTATAGAAACTTGTCTCAAAATTTTATTTCTATAAGTAAAAATGAAGTATCTCTTTATTAAAGAGAAATGTTATGAAAATCGACCAAAACATCAAGAATTCTAACAATGTACCAATTCTACCAACTGTGTCAACCGTGCTTGTGACGCCTGAAACTATGCAAAGAAAAATTTCTATAGAATGTGAACCAGAATTTTCACTGGACTTCCAATTTCGTGGATAGAAATTTGACGAAATTGAAAGAAAGTGTGTACTAGGATGATTTTGACGATATGGAAAGTGAGTGCTAGGGTGATTAAAAAAAAACGCGACTACCGTAGAAAAAATCGATCCAGTGATGTCTGTCCTTCTGTTGAAATAACGCTAACTGCAGAACGAAAGTAGGTACAGTCCTCGATATTAGCATAACTTATCCTATAGGACCACTTCGTGGTTATATAAGGGATATAAACCGATTCCCAGATCTGGCTTCTGGATCTTTCTGAGAGAAAATATGGGAAATATTTAAATCTAAAGCATTTTCTATGCAATTTGGCAAAAAAAAAGTATTTATGATTTATCGGTGGATATATATGCATTAGAGATATAGGAAAATTTTAGTAGAACATTTTTAGTCATTTTAGTGGTGATTTTAAAAGGAAAATTTGGATCATTTTTACCAACGTGGAACTGGTCTACAAATTACCAGTAAACTTTGGCTATTTGGACAGAAGCTTTTGTAGCCTTGCTGTGTCCTTAGGTTTAGGTTTAGTTTAGGTGGCAGCCCGATATATCAGGCTCACTTAGACTATTCAGTCCATTGTGATACCACATTGGTGAACTTCTCTATTATCACTGAGTGCTGCCCGATGCCATGTTAAGCTCAATGACAAGGGACCTCCTTTTTATAGCCGAGTCCGAACGGCGTTCCACATTGCAGTGAACTCACTTAAAGGAGCTTTGAAACCCTCAGAAATGTCACCAGCATTACTGAGGTGGGATAATCCACCGCTGAAAAACTATTTGGTGTTCGGTCGAAGCAGGAATCGAACCCACGACCTTGTGTATGCAAGGAGGGCATGGTAACCATTGCACCACGGTGCTGTGTCCTTTATGCTAGAGAATTCCGGAATATATACAATTCATGGTGTCTGAGGCCAATATTTCGATGTGTTACAAAGGGAATGATAAAGTTAATATATCGCCCATACTATGGTGGATCAATTAAATTTGTAATTGCAAATAAAAAAATATTTTTCCAGTGTGATCTTGATGTCACAGTCTGCCACTAATTCCCAATCCTGCTTAAATCGAACAGAGACATTAAAATTTTTAAATTAATTCTGCCTCCGCTAAAAGATGATTAAGATTCTTAGCTCAAAAGCATTCACCTATGATATTAAGGACTTCTGTATCCATAAAAGCACCTTATCGTTCTATCGTATTGAGGTACTCCTTGCGGTGTTCGACATGAAAAGCAATCTGCTTTCTCAACTAGGAATGTTACAATGATGGTAGCAACACAACAGCAACAACAACAAAAAACTACTTTTCACAAATTTCAAGATGCTTTTAGTGGCAATTATTCACTTTATGCATTCCTTGGTGCATACGATTTTCATCATTAATTCACGCCAGTGGCATCATCCAATTTTCTCGGCATGACTTTGCCACGATTTGCATGGATGCTTGTATGAATGGTTTTAGCTAGCAAGCAGTACCATCATCACCGGCGGCAGGCATATTGGATGTTGCAATTACGTTGCTATTGCATCTACTACCACTGTGAAGCATATAATAGTCACGGTTGCCACAGTTGGTAGAATTCTACCAAAAATGGTAGATTTTTTACTAAAGGGTGATTTGTTAAGAGCTTGATAACTTTTAAAAAAAAAAAAAACGCATAAAATTTGCAAAATCTCATCGGTTCTTTATTTGAAACGTTAGATTGGTCCATGACATTTACTTTTTGAAGATAATTTCATTTAAATGTTGACCGCGGCTGCGTCTTAGGTGGTCCATTCGGAAAGTCCAATTTTGGGCAACTTTTTCGAGCATTTCGGCCGGAATAGCCCGAATTTCTTCGGAAATGTTGTCTTCCAAAGCTGGAATAGTTGCTGGCTTATTTCTGTAGACTTTAGACTTGACGTAGCCCCACAAAAAATAGTCTAAAGACGTCAAATCGCATGATCTTGGTGGCCAACTTACCGGTCCATTTCTTGAGATGAATTGTTCTCCGAAGTTTTCCCTCAAAATGGCCATAGAATCGTGAGCTGTGTGGCATGTAGCGCCATCTTGTTGAAACCACATGTCAACCAAGTTCAGTTCTTCCATTTTTGGCAACAAAAAGTTTGTTAGCATCGAACGATAGCGATCGCCATTCACCGTAACGTTGCGTCCAACAGCATCTTTGAAAAAATACGGTCCAATGATTCCACCAGCGTACAAACCACACCAAACAGTGCATTTTTCGGGATGCATGGGCAGTTCTTGAACGGCTTCTGGTTGCTCTTCACTCCAAATGCGGCAATTTTGCTTATTTACGTAGCCATTCAACCAGAAATGAGCCTCATCGCTGAACAAAATTTGTCGATAAAAAAGCGGATTTTCTGCCAACTTTTCTAGGGCCCATTCACTGAAAATTCGACGTTGTGGCTCGTTAGTAAGTCTATTCATGATGAAATGTCAAAGCATACTGAGCATCTTTCTCTTTGACACCATGTCTGAAATCCCACGTGATCTGTCAAATACTAATGCATGAAAATCCTAACCTCAAAAGAATCACCCTTTATTTGGTAGATTGGTAGAATTCATGATATTTTGGTAGATTTTGCAAAAAGGTACTTTTGACAAAATATTCTATAGAAATAGAATTTTGGCAAAATTTTCTAAGAAAATAAAATTTTTTATAGAAATACAATTTTAAATTTTTCTATAGAAATAAAAAAAGTAAAATTTTCTATAAAAATAAAGTTTTCACAAAATTTTCTATAGAAATAAAATTTTGACAAAATTTTCTATAAAAATAAAATTTTGACAAAATTTTCTATAGAAATATAATTTTGACAAAATTTTCTATAAAAATAAAATTTTGCCAATTTTTTTTTTAAATAAAATTTAATATAGAAGTAAAATTTTGACAAAAATTTTTATAGAAATTAAATTTTGACAAAATTTTCTATAGAAATGAAATTTTGAAAAATTTTTCTATAGAAATATAATTTAAAAGAAGTAAAATTTTCTATAAAAATAAAGTTTTGACAAAATTTTCTATAAAAAAAAAATTTTGACAAAATTTTCTATAGAAATAAAATTTTGACAAAATTAGTAAAAAAAGATAAAATTTTCCATAGAAGTAAAATTTTGATAAAATTTTCTATAGAAATAAAATTTAAAAAAATAAAATTTTCTTTAGAAATAAAATTTTCTATAGAAATAAAATTTAAAAAAGTACAATTTTGTATAAAAATAAAGTTTTGACAAAATTTTCGATAGAAATAAAGTTTTGAAAAAATTTTCTATACAAATAAAGTTTTGACAAAATTTTCTATAGAAATCAAATTTTGACAAAATTTTCTATAGAAATAAAATTTTTTGTTGTTTTGATCTCAGCTTTAAAACCATTGCGTTGACTAAATTACAAGAGTAGCTTAACCAACAGAGGAAATGAATGTTTGTCAAATTTATTTGGGCAAATCCCTATAGACTGCAAGATGGTGGGATGTACAGTTGTTTCGGAATTACCACATTCCTCATCAGCAAAACAACAAATATGATTGAAGTACAAATCAACAATAAAAACAAAAAACGAATGAAATAAAATTTTGACAAAATTGCCTATAAATATAAAATTTTTACAAAATTTTTTATAGAAATAAAATTTAAAAAGAAAAAAATAAAATTATCTGTAGAAATAAAATTTTAACAAAATTTTCTACGAAAATAACATTTTGAGAAATATTTCGATAGAAATAAAATTTTGACAAAATTTACTATCGAAATAAAATTTTGACTAAATTTTCTATAGAAATAAAATTTTGACAAAATTTTGTATAGAAATTGAATTTTGACAAAATTTTCTATAGAAATAAAATTTTGAAAAAATTTTCTATAGATACAAAATTTCTTATAAATATAAAATTTTGACAAAATTTTCTATAGAAATAAAATTTAAAAAGAAAAAAATAAAATTATCTATAGAAGTAAAATTTTGACAGAACTTTCTATAGAAATAAAATTAAAAAAAAAAATAAAATTTTCTATAGAAATAAAATTTTGACAAAATTTTCTATGGAAATAAAATTCCGACAAAATTTTGTATAGAAATTAAATTTTGACAAAATTGTCTATAGAAATAAAATTTTGACAAAATTTTCTATAGAAATAAAATTTCGAAAAAAATTTTCTATAGAAATAAAATTTTTTGTTGTTTTGATCTCAGCTTTAAAACCATTGCGTTGACTAAATTACAAGAGTAGCTTAACCAACAGAGGAAATGAATGTTTGTCAAATTTATTTGGGCAAATCCCTGTAGACTGCAAGATGGTTGGATGTACGCACGTTTCGGAATTACCACATTCCTCATCAGCAAAACAACAAATATGATTGAAGTACAAATCAACAATAAAAACAAAAAACGAATGAAATAAAATTTTGACAAAATTTCCTATAAATATAAAATTTTGACAAAATTATCTATAGAAATAAAATTTAAAAAGAAAAAAATAAAATTATCTATAGAAATAAAATTTTGACAAAATTTTCTATGAAAATAACATTTTGAGAAAATTTTCGATAGAAATAAAATTTTGACAAAATTTACTATGGAAATAAAATTTTGACAAAATTTTCTATAGAAGTAAAATTTTGACAAAATTTTGTATAGAAATTGAATTTTGACAAAATTTTCTATAGAGATAAAATTTTGAAAAAATTTTATATAGAAACAAAATTTCCTATAAATATAAAATTTTGACAAAATTTTCTATTGAAATAAAATTTAAAAAGAAAAAAATAAAATTATCTATAGAAATAAAATTTTGACAAAATTTTCTACAGAAATTAAATTTTGCCAAAATTTTCTATGGAAATAAAATTTTGACAAAATTTTCTACAGAAATTAAATTTTGCCAAAATTTTCTATGGAAATAAAATTTCGACAAAATTTTGTATAGAAATTAAATTTTGACAAAATTTTCTATAGAAATTAAATTTTGACAAAATTTTCTATAGAAATAAAGTTTTGACAAAATTTTCTATGGAAATAAAATTTCGACAAAATTTTGTATAGAAATTAAATTTTGACAAAATTTTCTATAGAAATAAAATTTTGACAAAATTTTCTATAGAAATAAAATTTCGAAAAAAATTTTCTATAGAAAAAAATTTTAAGAAGATTATCTATATAGGGATAAAATTTCGAGAAATTTTTCTATAGAAATAAAATTTTGCAAAATAAGATTTTTGTGTTTGGTAGTTTTTTGGTAAAATTTTCTCCTGGTTTTGGTAGATTATTTTTGGATCGAGTGGCAACCGTGATAGTAGTGCATAGCCTGGCACTCTTTCACTCATTCACTCACTCTGTTGTTATAGCCACCACATAAGTTGTGTTTTGCTGTTGTTGCCAGTGTTGCCAATTTGGTGCTGTTAGCACCAAATTTAGTGCTTTTTGATTTCTAAAAAGCACCAAATTGCCTTTTTGGTGCCTTTTCAAAAAAAGCACCAACTTGGTGCTTTCTGGCATTTTCATTTAGTGCTTTTGGTGCTTTTTTTTATTTTGAACAGTATTAAGTTTAATTGATACAAAAATTTTGATTAGACTTTCAAGAGCCGAAGAAACTCAAATTTATTGCCAAATATAGAATTTGATTATTATGAAGTTGGTATTGATTATTTTTTAATTAATATTGTTATTTAGGGTATTCTGTAGGAAAGTCGAGCGATGAGTGTCGAATTTTCGAATTTGGTAAAGATGTCATTAAAAACGTTTGTATTAAATTCACAAAAGCACGCACAACTGAAATAAGTCTCCTTCCATATATTAATATAGACTCCTTCCATATATTAATATTTTGAAAGTTGAAAAACATCACTGATCAAAATGAATTGGACGAAAGCATTAAAACTGATCAAAGTGTATACTTGAATAGCGGTGCATAAAGTGAAAACTATATCAGTAAAAAAGACATAAAATTATGCATATTTGCTGCAAATTTTATTATAACTTGATGGGGAAATTTTCACAAAGTTTGTATTCCTTAAAATGAATTATTAAAGAAATTGTAATTGTCAAAAATGACTATTTTAGCAGCTAAACTCGATCTTAATACCCACCTTAACTTCTTAAAATTCAATTCACAAAAGTTCTATAATAGGTACATCTTCGGAAGTTTTTTTTTTTTTAGTAGAGCATTTAATTTTCGATTTTGTGGTGGAAGGTGGTATGTTAGAATTCATAATATATATTTGGTGCTTTTTGGCCTTGGGGAGTTGGCAACACTGGTTGTTGCGTTAGTCAGTACCATAAAAGAGACAAACGTATTTTGATATAAAAAGGGGCATGGATATTGAGTGTCTGTGTATTTGTGTCTGCGTGTGTGCTTAATAATGTTACCCTTGAAAGTAGAAACTTTCTTTACTTAAAAATGCACCCATTTGATGGTCTCGGAATACATCAAATCTCTCGCCCACTCGCCACCCACACAGACAACACATCTGCATAAAGACGTCAACAAGGCTCCTTCGCTAACACCATAATCCGCAAACAAAGCTTACAACACAGCTATAAGCATTTAAGTGTGGTGCTGTGGTAGCGGAGTACTAGGCAACCGAAATACCTTAAGGCAAATATGACTGAAATACAAGGAATACCATTTAGAGGCCTCTAAAGTAAATGGCATAAAATATATATAAAATAATTTTTTTGCCCAAATTTTCAGTTTGAAAGAAAGAATGCATATTCCCACAAATATAAGAGAAAAACAAGTACATTCGGTCGAAATTTGGCCAGGCCAAATCAGAGCTGTGGGGTCGACTTCAGGTGTATAACTAAATCTCGCACGATAATATTCCCGATTTAATTCCATATTTTTTGGGGAGCTAAACGTTCTGAGTGCGTATAACTGCGATAAAGCTGTCAGTTGGCAAATTGCAACACTAATGTTGCCCAATCCTCAAATATAAAAGCCAGCCATATGGAAGTTTCTATAAGATCATCGGAAAAAGGCCTTTGAAGTCATATGAACTTAGCTCACTGGCTACAAAGCTAGGGGAAATATTTTGCTTTCCTATAATACCCGCTCTAAAAGCTAGCACAATAATTAAGATGCATCTCAGAAAGTGAGTTACGCTATCCACGAAAACACAGACGCATAATCATGGTCATACAATGAAAATATGTATGTTACATGCACATACACACACACTTACAAAACATTTTTAAAACTTGAGAATATACTAAAAGGATATTTGTTGTATTCGTATTCATAATGTTGCCATGTGTAGTGTTCCTTACAATTTCTTTCACAAATGTGCTAATGCGGTAAAAGCTGCAATTTGTTTTATTACAACATTGTGGGTGTGTGTGTGAGAATTTTTGTTTTTTGAAAAGTAAAAATAACATTACCACAATAAAACTAATATGTATTCTTATTTATATATATTTTACACACAATGTGTGTGCCTTAGTTTAACTGTATGTTTCAAGCAGACTCCCATTTCAGGGACTTTTGTTAGAAAGACGCCGATAGCAAATGCTTTGGAAAACCATTTGTCAAAACTTTATTTCTATAGAAAATTTTATCAAAATTTTATTTCTGTAGAAAATTTTCTCAAAATTTTATTCCTATAGAAAATTTTCTCAAAATCTTATTCCTATATAAAATTTTGTCAACATTTTGTCAAATTTTGACAAAATTTGTATACCCTTCACCATAGGATGGGGGTATATAACTTTGTCATTCCGTTTGTAACACATCGAAATATTGCTCTAAGACCCCATAAAGTATATATATTCTGGGTGGTGGTGAAATTCTGAGTCGATCTAGCTACGTCCGCCCGTCTGTCCGTCAGTCTGTGGAAATCATGCTAACTTCCGAACGAAACAAGCTATCGACTTGAAACTTGGCACAAGTAGTTGTTATTGATGTAGGTCGGATTGTATTGCAAATGGGCCATATCGGACCACGTTTACGTATAGCCCCCATATAAACGGACCACAAAATTTGGCTTGCAGGCCCTCTAAGAGGAGCAAATTTCATCCGATCTGGCTGAAATTTTGTACAAGGTGTTAGTATATGATCTCTAACAACCATGCAAAATTGGTCCACATCGGTCCATAATTATATATAGCCCCCATATAAACCGATCCCACGATTTGGTTTTCGGAGTCTCTAAGAGAAGCAAATTTCATCCGATCCTGCTGAAATTTGGTACATGGTGTTAGTATATGGTATTTATCAACCTTGCAAAAATTGGCCCACATCGGTCCATAATTATATATAGCCCCCATATAAACCGATCCCCAGATTTGGCTTGCGGAGCCTCTAAGAGAAGCAAATTTCTTCCGATACGGCTGAATTTTGGTACATGGTGTAAGTATATGGTCTCTAATGGCCATGCAAAAATTGGTCGAAATCTGTCCATAATTATATATAGCCCCCATATAAACCGGTCCCCAGATTTGACCTCCGGAGCCCCTTGGAAGAGCAAAATTCATCCGATTCGGTTGAAATTTGGTACGTGATGTTAGTATATGGTATCCAACAACCATGCAGGAATTGGTTCATATCAGTCCATAATTATATATAGCACCCATATAAACCGATTCCCAGATTTGACCTCCGGTGCCTTTTGGAGAAGCAAAATTCATCCGATCTGGTTGAAATTAGAGATGTGCACGTGACACGAAATTGTCGTGACTCACGAAAATTTTCGTGATTCGTGCGTGAGTCGTGAGTCACGCTCATGACAACAGCGTGAGTGTGCGTGAGCGTGATTAACAAACCAAAATGTCGTGCGTGAGCGTGAGTCACGAAAATAATATCTTCGTGAGTGTGCGTGAGTAACGAATTACACTCACGAAAATATTTCTGCTCAACAACATAAAACGCTTAAGAGTTAAATTCAATAACAATTTTAGTGACACCTGTGATGTTAAGAGTTTAATAACACTCTCGATTTTAATAATGCTCATGTTTTCAGACACTTCGGTAAGGTAAATTAATCATAAAATTATTCGTGAGTCACGATATTTTTCGTGAATCACGATATTTTTCGTGAGTCACGGTATTTTTCGACGTTTTCGTGCGTGAGTGTGCGTGAGTACAAATTTTCTTTTCGTGAGTGTGCGTGAGCGTGAGACCTACCAAAAAAGTTTGTGCGTGAGTGTGCGTGAGTATGATTTTTCAGTCGTGAGTGTGCGTGAGCATGAGTAAAATATTACTCACGTGCACACCTCTAGTTGAAATTTTGTACGTGGTGGTAGTATATGATATTTAACAACCGTGCCAAAAGTGGTCCATATCAGTCCATAATCATATATAGCCCCCATATAAGCTGATCCCGAGATTTGGTTTTGGAGCCTCTTGGAGGAGCAAATTTCATCCGAGTCAGTTGAAATTTGGTACATTGTGCTAGTATATGGCCGTTAACAACCATGCCTAACTAGGTCCATATCGGTCTATAGTTATATATAGCCCTCAGATAGGTTAGGTTAGGTTAGGTTAAAGTGGCAGCCCGATTAAATTTCAGGCTCACTTAGACTATTCAGTCCATTGTGATACCACATTTAACTAAAAGTACCTATTACATATGGGCACTTCTAGTCTTCTAGTAGCCCTCAGATAAATCGATCCCCAATCACACAAAAATTGGTCCATATCAATAATTGTATATAGCCCCCATATAAGCTACCCCTATATTTCAATTCTGGCTCCCTACGTACCGTGCAAAACTCCATATCGATTCGTAATTATTTGTAGACGTACATGCCTTTTTGTCTAATATATACCACGTATGGACTAACTCACAATTTAGAAAACGATTTAAGATACCACAACCCAAGTAATTCCATTGTGGATGACAGTCTTTCGTAGAAGTTTCTAAGCAATCCATGGTGGAGGGTACATAAGATTCGGCCTGGCCGAACTTACGGCCGTTTATACTTGTTATATATTAGATTTTGTCAAAGTTTTATTTCTATAGACAATCTAGTCAAAATTTTATTTCTATTGACAATTTTGTCAAAATTTTATTTCTATAGAAAATTTTTTCAAAATTTTATTTTTTTTAGAAAATTTTGTCAGAATTTTATTTCTATACAAAATTTTATTTTTTTAGAAAATTTTGTCAAAATTTTATTTTTATAGAAATTTTTGTCAAAATTTTATTTTTATAGAAAATTTTGTCAAAGTTTTATTTCTATGGAAAACTTTGTCAAAATTTTATTTTTATAGAAAATTTCGTCAAAATTTTATTTCTATAGAAAATTTTGTCAAAATTTTATTTCTTTAGAAAATGTTGTCAAAATTTTATATTTATAGAAAATTTCGTCAAAATTTTAGTTCTATACAAAATTTTATTTCTATAGAAAATTTTGTCAAAATTGTATTTCTATAGAAAATTTTGTCAAAATTGTATTTCTATTGAAAATTTTGTAAAGATTTTATTTCTATAGAAAATTTTGTCAACACTTCATTTCTATAGAAAATTTTGTCAAAAGTTTATTTTTATAGAAAATTTCGTCAAAATTTTATTTCTTCAGAAAATTTTGTCAAAATTTTATTTCTATAGAAAATTTTGTCAAAATTGTATTTCTATTGAAAATTTTGTCAAAATTTTATTTCTATAGAAAATTTTGTCAAAATTTTATTTCTATAGAAAATTTTGTCAAAATTTTATTTCTATAGAAAATTTTGTCAAAATTTTATTTCTATAGAAAATTTTGTCAAAATTTTATTGCTATAGAAAATTTTGTCAAAATTTTATTGCTATAGAAAATTTTTCAACATTTTTTGTTACAAATACATGGCCTGACAGACGGGTGGGCTGCATATTTGTGCCGCAGAGCAAATCAATATTTTGTGTAATCACATTTTCAAGCAAGTTCAATATCCTGACTTTTTGTTTATCAATGGGTAAATATTTCCGTTTATTACTGCATTTGATAAATGTGAAACTCAGTTCGTTGTTTTTATATTCTGCCCAGCCATTGGTAAAAATACTTTATATCCTTTTCCTTATATTTTTCAATTTTTTTTTTTGCAATTATGATGAAACATAATTCTAGCAATTTGTCATATAATCGAATTAAGCAACGAGATTTCTTTTTCAAATATTCATATAACGCCATCGATTTACCTTGTTATCGTCTCGCAGGTGGAGAAGGATCGGTGGTGTTCATTTATGAGGAAATGACAATATTTCCTGCTGTTAAGTGATATATTCGAAATTACATTTCACAAAGATTTTTTGTTTGGTCTGGAAAGGAGAAATATGTTTGCCCTTTTAAATTCAGTTAAAGTAGTTGAGGATTCTCTATTCACCCTTCAGGGAGAAATTCATAGCAGGGAATGTATTGTAAGGGAGCTATATTCACTAAAAAAAAAAACTGAATCAAAATTGATTTTCAAACAAAATCGTGGCTTAAGAACGAATAACCGTGAATGGTCGTAGTTCTCTGGTAACCATTAAGGGTTCTTATGTTCGATATATTTGAATGTCAATTGGGGGAATGGCCAAGATGGAATCAGAGCCCTTATAAACTTAATGCGGAATTTTTCCTTCAAAAATTATATACGACGGTAAGTTTGGCAATGCCGGTTGGATTGGCGAAAATTCTGCTAAAAACAGTTATCCACAAAAAATATAAACAAATTTTTTAAAATTTTATTTTTATAGAAAATTTTGTCAAAATTTTATTGTTATAGAAAATTTTGTCAAAATTTTATTTTTATAGAAAATTTTGTCAAAATTTTATTTTTATAGAAAATTTTGTCAAAATTTTATTTTTATAGAAAATTTTGTTAAAGTTTTAATTTTATAAAAAATTTTGTCAAAATTTTAGTTTTATAGGAAATTTTTCAAAATTTAGTTGCTATAAGGAATTTTGTCAAAATTTAGTTGCTATAAGGAATTTTGTCAAAATTTTATTTTTATAGAAAATTCTCCCAAAATTGTATTTCTATAGAAAATTTTGTCAAATTTTTATTTTTAAAGAACATTTTGTCAAAAGTTTACTTACATAGATTTTTTTTAAATTTTAGTTCAATAGATTTTTTATACCCTTCACCACTACTGTGGTACAGGGTGTAATAAGTTTGTGCATTTTTATGTAACGCCAAGAAGGAAAAGTCTGAGACCCATCGTTTAGTATACCGATCGTCTTAGAATTAAATTCTGAGTCGATTTAGCGATGTCCGTCTGTCTGTCTGTCTGTCAGTCCGTCCGTCTGTCTGTATATGTCATTTTGTGCACAAAATACAGCTCGCAATTTAAGTCCGATCGTCCTCAAATTTGGCATAGGGCCGTTTCTTGGGACAGAGACAATCGCTATTGGTTTTGGAAAAAATCGGTTCAGATTTAGATATAGCTGCCATATATATTTATCCCCGATTTGGTCATAGTTAGCGTGTTTATCAACCGATTTTCTTGATATACCGTACATCCAAATATTTTATGAATCTCGAAAATCTTGCAAAATATCAGCCAAATCGGTTCAGATTTAGATATAGCTCCCATATATATATCTTTCGTCCGATTTAGACTCATATGACCACAGAGGCCAAAGTATACTACCGATCTTCGTGAAATTTTGCACAGAGGGTAGAATTGGCATTCTACTAATGCTTGGTAAATTTGATTGAAATCGGTTCAAATTTAGATATAGCTCCCATATATATATATCTTTCGTCCGATTTGAACTTATATGGCCTCAAAAGCCAGAGTTTTGCTGTGATTTGCTTCAAATTTTGCACAAGGGGTACGTTTAATAGTATCGTTAAGTGTGTCAAATTTTGTTAAAATCGGTTCAGATTTAGATATAGCTCCCATATATATCTTTCGCCCGATTTGGACTTATATGGTCTCAAAAGTCAGAGTTTTGCCATGACTTACTTCAAATTTTGCACAAGCGGCACTTTTAATGATACTATTGTATGTGCCATATATATGGTCAAAATCGATTCAGATTTAGATATAGCTCCCATATATATCTTTCGTCCGATTTGAACTTATATGGCCTCCAAATCCAGGGTTTTGCCGTGATTTGCTTCAAATTTCGCACAAGGAGTACGTTTAGAAGTATAGGTAATTGTGGCAAATTTGGTTGAAATCGGTTCAGATTTAGATATGGCTCCCATATATATCTCCCGTCCGATTTGAACTCATTTGATCACGGAGGCTATAGTTATACTCCATTTACGTGAAATTTTGCAGAGATTGCAGAATTATTATTCTAACTATGCATGTCAAATTTAGTCACAATCGGTTCAGATTTAGATATAGCTTCCATATATATCTTTCGTCCGATTTGAACTTCTATGGCCTCAAAAGCCAGAGTTTTGCCGTGATTTGGTTCAAATTTTGCACAAGGAGTACGTTTAATAGTATCGGTAAGTGTACCAAATTTGGTTAAAATCCGTTCAGATTTAGATATAGCTCCCATATAAATCTTTCGTCGAATTTGCACTTATATGACCTCAAAAGCCAGAGTTTTGCAGTGATTTCCTTAAAATTTTGACAGAGAGTTACGTTTAATGATATCGTTATGTGTGCCAAATCTGGTTAAAATCGGTTCAGATTTAGATATAGCTCCCATATATATGTACACCAGAGGTGGGAAAATATGGTAGACTATTTCATATTTTGGACCCATTGTCAATGGGATTTTCCTCCAATTGACGGGATAGTTTTCACAGAGAATATAGTTAATATGATATTTAAGTGTGTCAAGTTTGTTCTAATTTGGTTCAATTTTAGATAAAGCCTCCATATATTCGTTCTTCCGGTTTATACAAATATGGACGAATTCCCACACTTTTCACAAAATTCTGTGATGATTTCCCCATATCTTAGTCATATCCTACACACTGTACTAATGCCAGACTTTCCACAGAACGGTTGATTTTTAAATAAGGCTCCAAGTCTATAGAAAATTTTGTTAGTTCTATAGAAAATTTTGTTAAAATTTTGTTTATGTAGAAAATCTTGTCAAATTTTTATTTCCATAGAAAACTTTGTTAAAAATTTAGTTCTACAAAAAATTTTGTCAAAATTTTATTTCTATAGATTTTTTTTTTTTAATTTTAGTTCTATAGAAAATTTTGTCAAAGTTTTATTTTTATAAAAAAGTTGTTAAAATTTTATTTCAATAGAAAATTTTACCAACATTTGTTTTCTATAGACAATTTTGTCAAAATTGTATTTCTATAGAAAAGTATTTTATTTCTACAGGAAATTTTTGAAGTTCCTCTTAGCTGGAGAGAAATATTTTGCAAAGTCTACCAATACATAAAGAATTCTACCAATCTCCAAACAGCAAAAATTCTACCAACTGTGGCTACCATGATACCAATTCGATGGAATTGGTATCATACGAAATCCATGGATCCATAAATTCTTTATCCATTTACATATGTATGTACATTTTGATATTTTTTTTTTTTCAGAATTTTTATGCGTTTTACATTCAACTTTGAAGCAATTTCAAATTGCCTTTCTTTGCTTATCTTTACTAGCATCGCGTATGGGAACATTTAGTGAATTTCATATCATTGCATTTTTTTCGTTGTTGGTGTTGTTTCATTTTTTTTTCATCTATAAAGTCCTTTCACTTGAGTGAGTTTTTGATAACTTCAACACCACCATCATGCCGAGCATTACCATTAGCATCATCGTCATCGTCATCATCATCATCACTATTCGGAAAGGCACATTCCCAAAACTGTTACTTCTAACTATTTTTGGGAAAATAACGTGAGTTTGATTCACAGAGATATACTGACAAACAGACGAACGTACGGACGGACAGACAAACCAAGTGCAAAGTTTCAAATATTCCATGCAGAAAATCTAAAAGGAAAGGGAAATTCTATAGGAAAAAGAATCCATTTTCTAGGAAAGTCATCCAACCATCAAGTCATCATCAGACAACCCACCTACCATAGCCACTATGGAGAACACCATGAATGTGTTTTTGGAAATGGGTATGTGAGCACGGTTGCCAATCGTGACAAAACGTGGAAAAACAAAAAAAAAGTTACCAAAATTTTAATAAAGTTTACAAAAAAATCTACCAAATTTAAAAATTATTATTTTAAAGGAACTTTTTCATTTATATTAGACATTTTGTAAAAATTTCATTTCTATGGAAAATTTTATCGAAATTCTATTTCAATAGAAAACTCTGTCAAAATTTTACTGCCATAGAAAATTTTGTGAAAATATTATTTTTATAAAAATTTTTCTCCAAATTTTATTCCTATAGAAAATTTTGTCAAAATTTTATTTCTATAGAAATGTTTGCCAAAATTTTATTTCAATAGAAAATTTTGTCAAAATTTTATTTCTATAGAAAATTTTGTCAAAATTTTATTTCTATAGAAAATTTTGTCAAAATTTTATTTCTATAGAAAATTTTGTCAAAATTTTATTTCTATAGAAAATTTTATTTCTTAAGAAAAATTTTATCAAAATTTTATTTCTATAGAAAAATTTTGTAAAAATTTTATTTCTAAAAAAAATTTATTTCTATACAAACTTTTGTCAAAATTTTATTTCTATAGACAATTTTGTAAACATTTGATTTCTATAGGAAATTTTGTGAAAATTGTATTTCTATAGAAATTTTTTTTTAAATTTTATTTCTATAGAAAAATTTTGTCAAAATTGTTTTTCTATAGAAAATTTTGTCAAAATTGTTTTTCTATAGAAAATTTTGTCAAAATTTGATTTATATAGAAAATTTTTCCTTAAAATTTTATTTCTATTGAAAATTTTGTCAAAATTTTATTTCCACAGAAAATTTTATGAAAATGTTATTTTTATAGAAAATTTTATCAAAATTTTATTTTCATAAAAAAGAATCTCGAGATTTTTCTTATAAACAAAAAATTTCTGAAAATTTTATTTCTATAGCTAAACTTTTGTCAAAATTTTATTTCTCTAGAAAATTTTGACAACAGTTTATTTCTATAGAAGATTTTATCAATATGTTATTGCTATAGGAAATTTTGTCATAATTTCATTGCAGTGAAAATTTTGTCAAAATTTTATTGATAAAGAAAATTTTGTCAAAATGTTATTTCTATAGAAATTTTTTGTCATATTTTTATTTCTAAAGAAAATTTTGTCAGAATTTTAGTTCTATAGAATTTTTTTAAAAAAAAAAAATTATTTCTATAGAAAATTTTGTAAAAATTTTATTTCTATGGAAAATTTTGTAAAAATTTGATTTCTCTAGGAAGTTTTGTAAAAATTGTATTTTTATAAAAAATTTTGTCAAAATTTTGTTTTGATAAAAAAATTTGCCAAAATTTTATTTTTATAGCAAATTTTGTTAAAATGTTATTTCTAAAGAAAATTTTATTTCTATAGAAAATTTTGCCAGAATTTTATTTCGTTTCTATAGAAAATTTTGCTAAATTTGCATTTCTATAGAAATTTTTATTTCTTATTAAAAATTTTGTCAAAATTTTATTTCTATGTAAAATTTTTATCGAAATTCTATTTCTGTAGAAAACTTCGTCAAAATTTTATTTCTATAGAAAATTTTGTGAGAATTTTATTTCCATAGAAAACTTTGTAAAAATTTTATTTTTATACAAAATTTTAGTTCTACAGAAAATTTTATTTCTATAGAAAAATTTTATTTCTATAGCAAATTTTGTCAAAATTTTATTTATATAGAAAATTTTGTAAAAATTTTATTTCTATAGAAAAACTTTTGTCAAAATTGTATTTCTATAGAAATTTTGCTCAAAATTTTTGTTCTATAGAAAATTTTGCTAAAAATTAATTTCTAAAGAAAATTTTGCTAAAATTTCATTTCTATAGAAAATTTTATTTTTTAAGAAAAATTTTTTCCAAATTTTATTTCTATGGAAAATTTTTATCGAAATTCTATTTCTGAAGAAAACGTTGTCAAAATTTTATTGCTATAGAACATTTTTTGAAAATTTTATTTCTATAGAAAACTTTGTGAAAATTTTATTTCTATACAAAATTTTAGTTCTACAGAAAATTTTATTTCTATAGAAAAATTTTATTTCTGTAGAAAATTCTGTCAAAATTTTATTTCTATAGTAAAACTTTTGTCAAAATTGTATTTCCATAGAATAGCTTTTGTCAAATCTATGGAAAATTTTATCTATATTTTATAGCTATAGAAAGTTTTGTTATAATTTTATTGCTATAGAACATTTTGTCAAAATTTTATTTATATAGAAAAATTTTATCAATATTTTATTTATATAGAAAATTTTGTCAAATTTTTATTTCTAAGGAAAATTTTATCAGAATTTTATTTCTGTAGAAAATTTTGTAAAAATTTTATTTCTATAAACTTTAGATAAAATTTTATTTCCATAAACAATTTTGTAAATATTTGATTTCTATAGAAAATTTTGTGAAAATTTTATTTCTATAGTAAATTTTTTGAAAATTTTTTTCTATAGAAAAATTTTGTCAAAATTGTACTTCTATAGAAAATTTTGTCAAAATTTTATTTCCACGGAAAATTTTATGAAAATGTTATTTTTTTAAGAATTTGTTATCAAAATTTTATTTTCGTAAAAAAGATTAACGAGATTTTTCTTATAAACAAAAAATGTCTACATTTTTTTTTTCTATAGAAAAACTTTTGTCAAAATTTTATTTCTATAAAAAATTTTGCTAAAAATTGATTTCTTTAGAAAATTTTGACAACTGTTTATTTCTATAGAAGATTTTATCAATATTTTGTTGCTATAGAAAATTTTGTTATAATTTTATTGCTATGAAATTTTTGTCAAAATGTTATTGCTAAAGAAAATTTTGTCAAAATTTTATGTCTATAGAAAATTTTGTCAAAATTTTATTTCTATAGAAAATTTTTGTCAAAATTGTATTTTTATAGAAAATTTTGTCAAATCTTTGTTTCTATAGAAAAATTTTGCCAAAATTGTATTTCTATAGCAAATTTTATTATTATTATTATTGTTATTATTTCTGAAGAAAATTTTATTTCTTAGACAATTTTGCTAAAATTTCAATTCTATAGAAAATTTTGCTAAAATTTCATTCCTATAGAAAATTGTATTTCTCTAGAAAACTTTTGTCAAAATAGTATTTCTATAGAAAATGTCAAAGTTTTATTTCTATAGAAAATTTTGTCAGAATTTTATTTCTATAGAAAATGTCAAAGTTTTATTTCTATAGAAAATTTTGCCGAAATTTTATTTCTAAAGAAAATTTTGTCAAAATTTTATTTCTATAGAAAATGTTGTCAAAATTTTATTTCTATAGAAGATTTTGCCAAAATTTTATTTCCATAGAAAATTTTCGCAAGTATTGCAAAGCTGATTTGTTTTTATAAATTTTTAACCATTCCGTTTTCAGATCATGAACGGTGGTTGTTATTTTGGCAACACATGAGTGTGTTGATATACATTCAGGAACGGATCGTTCTGATAGGTTCACTTTTCTCCACTTAGTTCTCTGCAATAAATGTCGCTACCAGTTCCTTTGTCCATCTTAGATCCAACCGTTGACATATTCAGAGTTCCGCAAGATATCCATTGATCTTAGTATAAATTTATGTTGTGGTCAATAGAAGACATCCACCATTATATCGAAGGAGGATATTCGACACACGTTTGGGCTTGGAAATGTGGAGTCCATATGGCAATGTCCGTCCGTCCGTCCATCCTGCCGTTGAAACCCTTCTCCTTCCACGGTGTAGGGAAGCTCACGGTGTAGCTCACCTTCCTGTATATATCACGAAAATTTTAATGAGTCGCGAAAATTTCGTATCACGTACACATCTCTACTCCATATACATCTGTCCGTAGAAACAGAAGCAAGAATTGTAAGCAACATTTCACTTAGGATGAATTCATCTCTTCTCGTTGTTTTTCTTCTTTTTTTCTTTTTTCGAAGTTAAAGGATTTTCATTGGAAAATGCCAGCAAGTATGGTTAAGTGACTGAATGGTGGATAGGTCTCACATATGCTAACCGGATGTTATGTTTTAACATCTATGAAGTGCATTCCTACTCCCCTAACCCATCATCAATCCATTTCAATGATTGTCGATGTAAGCTTCTGACTGGGAGTTGAGGTTGTCTGAATGCTGACGATCTTTTCATTTCTTTTGATGTAAACGGAAATCTTAAGCACAAAGTTTACTTTTACTTAAAGCACTTGAGTCATGGATGATTTTTTTTTTTTTGGATATCTATACAGTTCCACACTATGATTTCTTAACTACTTGGATTATTTATTGTTTCATTTTCATTTTGATTGTGAAGACAGTAGATTCGAAATGGGAACTGGAGAAAAAATGAAGTTGGAGTTGATAGAATGCAAATAAAGGAAAAGCTGAAAAAACCAAACACCTCGGTAGGTTTGCACATTTTCTGTGTCATGTGGTCAAAGCCTCAAAAAGTCGACTTATCAACATTTTGAAAAAATCAAAAAGACGACTTTCAAAATTTTTGGAAGGACTAAGAACCAAAATGTCGACTTTCCAATTTTTGATATGTGGAAAAGTCAAAAGTTGACTTTTAAAAATTTAGGAAGAAATTACAAAGACGACTTTCAAATTTTTGGAAGGTCTAAGACTGAAAAAGTCACTTTTCCCAATTTTGAAAATGTCTAAAAATCGAAATGTTGACTTTTTCAAATTGTCAAAAGTAGAAAACTAAAAAAACCGAATTTCCCCAATTTTGGAAATGTTAAAAAGTCGAGAAAACGAATTTTTCACCTTGGGAAATTTGCTCAGGACGAAGCTCACTTTTGCCCAGCCATGTGGCGAAAGGCTCAAAAAGTTGATTTTTCTCAACTTTGAAAATATCGAGAGGACGACTATCAAAATTTTGGAAGATCTAAGACTCAAAAAGTCGTCTTTCTAATTTTTGAAAATGTCTAAAACTCGAAAAGTCGACTTTCTCAAAATTAGAACAATTTTTCCAATTTTAAAAATGGGAAACTAAACAAGTATATATGGCCGAAAGTTCGGCCAGGCCGAAGCTTATGTACCCTCCACCATGGATTGCGTAGAAACTTCTTCTACACACTGTCATCCACAATCGAATTACTTGGGTTGCGGTAAAGCTTGCCAATGGCAAGGTATCTTAAAACCTCCTAACACCGTCTTCTAAATTGTAAGTAAGTCCATACGGGGTATATATTAAATTAAACAAGTATATACGGCCGTAAGTTCGGCCAGGCCGAAGCTTATGTACCCTCCATCATGGATTGCGTAGAAACTTCTTCTAAACACTGCCATCCACAATCGAATTACTTACGTTGCGGTAACGCTTGCCAATGGCAAGGTATCTTAAAACCTCCTAACACAATCTTCTAAATTGTATGTAAGTCCATACGTGGTATATATTAAATCAAAAAAGATCGATCCAATACGTATATAATTCAATTTGACAAAGTAGACATAAAATTTTGACAAAATTTTCTACAGAAATAAAATTTTAACAAAATTTTCTATAGAAATAAAATTTTCACAAAATTTTCTATAGAAATAAAAATTTTGACAAAATGTTCTATAGAAAGAAAATGTTGACAAACATTTCAACAGAAATAAAATTTTAACAAAATATTCTATAGAAATAAAATCTTGGTAGATTATTTTTGGCTCGAGTGGCAACCATGATTATGAACCGAATAAAATTTGAACAAAATTTTCTATAGAAATAAAATTTTGACAAAATTTTCTATAGAAATAAAATTTTGACAATGATGAAAATTTTATTATGAACCAAATAAAATTTTAAGAAAATTTTCGCTAGAAATAAAATTTTGACAAAATTTTCTATAGAAATAAAAATTTGACAAAATTTTCTATAGAAATAAAATTTTGGTAGATTATTTTTGGCTCTAGTAGCAACCATGATTATGAACCGATATGGACCAATTTTTGTGTGATTGGACCAATTTTGGTATGGTTGTTAGCGACCATATACTAACACCACGTTCCTAATTTGAACCGGATCGGATGAATTTTCCTCCTCCAAGAGGCTCCGGAGGTCAAATCTGGAGAACGTTTTATATGGGTGCTATATATAATTATGGGCCGATGTGGACCAATTTTTGCACGGTTGTTAGAGACCATATACCAATACCATGTACCAAATTTCAGCCGGATCGGATGAAATTTCTTCTCTTTGAGGCTTCGCAAGCCAAATCTGGAGATCGGTTTATATGGGGGCTATATATAATTATGGACCGATGTGGACCAATTTTTGCATGGTTGTTAAAGACCATATACCAACATCATGTACCAAATTTCAGCCGGATCGGATGAAATTTCTTCTCTTTGAGGCTTCGCAAGCCAAATCTGGAGATCGGTTTATATGGGGGCTATATATAATTATGGACCGATGTGGACCAATTTTTGCATGGTTGTTAGAGACCATATACCAATACCATATACCAAATTTCAGCCGGATCGGATGAAATATGCTTCTGTTAGAGGCTCCACAAGCCAAATCTGAGGGTCACTTTATATGGGGGCTATACGTAAAAGTGGACCGGTATGGCCCATTCTCAATACCATCCGACCTACATCGATAACAACTACTTGTGCGAAGTTTCAAGTCGATAGCTTGTTTCGTTCGGAAGTTAGCGTGATTTCAACAGACGGACGGACGGACATGCTTAAATCGACTCAGAATTTCACCACGACCCAGATTATATATACTTTATGGGGTCTTAGAGCAATATTTCGATGTGTTACAAACGGAATGACAAAGTTAATATACCCCCATCCTATGATGGAGGGTATAAAAAGACCGATTAAATACGTATATAATTCAGTTTGACAAAATTTTCTATAGAAATAAAATTTTAACAAAATTTTCTATAGAAAATAAATTTGGACAAAATTTTCTATAGAAATAAAGTTTTGAAAAATTTTCTATAGGAATAAAATTTTGACAAAATTTTCTACAGAAATAACATTTTGGTAGATTATTATTGGCTCGAGTGGCAACCATGATTATGAAACGATATGGACCAATTTTTGTGTGATTGGGGATCGGCTATATATAACTATAGACCGATATGGACCAATTTTTAGTATGCTTGTTAGCGGCCATACACTAATACCTGGTTCCAAATTTGAACCGGATCGGGTGAATCTTGCTCTTTCAAGAGGCTCCGGAGGTCAAATCTGGTGAAAGGTTTATATGGGGGCTATATATAATTATGGACCGATATGGACCAATTTTTGCATCGTTGTTAGAGACCATATACTAACACCACGTACCAAATTTCAACCGCATCGGATGAATTTTGCACCTCCAAGAGGATCCGGAGGTCAAATCAGGGGATCGCTTTATATGGGGGCTATATGTAATTATGGACCGATATGGATCAATTCAGACATGGTTGTTAGAGACCATATACTTACAACATGTTCCAAATTTCAGCCGGATCGGAAGAAACTTGCTTCTCTTTGAGGATCCGCAAGCCAAATCTGGGGATCGGTGTATATGGGGGTTATATATAATTATGGACCGATGTGGACCAATTTTGCATAGTTGTTCGCGACCATATACAAACACCATGTACCAAATTTCAGCCGGATCGGAAGAAATTTGCTTCTCTTTAAGGACCCGCAAGCCAAATCTGGGGATCGGTTTATATGGGGGCTATATATAATTATGGACCGATGTGGACCAATTTTTGCGTAGTTGTTAGAGACCATATACCAACACCATGTACCAAATTTCAGCCGGATCGGATGAAATATGCTTCTCTAAGAGGCACCGCAAGCCAAATCTGGAGGTCCGTTTATATGGAGGCTATACGTAAAAGTGGTCCGATACGGCCCGTTTTCAATACCATCCGAACTACATCAATAACAACTACTTGTGCCAAGTTTCAAGTCGATAGCTTGTTTCGTTCGCAAGTTAGCGTGATTTCAACAGACGGACGGACGGACATGCTTAGATCGACTCAGAATTTCACCACGACCCAGAATATATACTTTATGGGTCTTAGAGCAACATTTCGATGTCTAACAAACGGAATGCAAAGTTAATATACCCACCATCCTATGGTGGAGGGAATAAAAAAGTGGAAATTTCCCAATTGGGAAAATGTTGAATTTTTATACCCTCCACCATAGGATGGGGGTATATTGACTTTGTCATTCCGTTTGTAACACATAGAAATATTGCTCTAAGACCCCATAAAGTATATATATTATATATATTCCGGGTCGTGGTGAAATTCTGAGTCGATCATGTCCGTCCGTCCGTCCGTCTGTTGAAATCACGCTAACTTCGGAACGAAACAAGCTACCGACTTGAAACTTGGCACATGTAGTTGTTATTGATGTAGGTCGGATGGTATTGCAAATGGGCCATATCGGTCCACTTTTACGTATAGCCCCCATATAAACGGACCCCCAAATTTGGTTTCCGATTGCTCTAAGAGAAGCAAATTTCATCCGATCCGGCTGAAATTTGGTACATGGTGTTAGTTTATTGTCTCTAACAATCATGCAAAAATTGGTCCATATCGGTCCCATATAAATTTGGTACGTGGTGTTGGTATATGTTCTCTAATGACCATACAAAAATTGGTCAACATCGGCCCATAATTATAAAGGGTGATTTGTTAAGAGCTTGATAACTTTTAAAAAAAAAAAACGCATAAAATTTGCAAAATCTCATCGGTTCTTTATTTGAAACGTTAGATTGGTCCATGACATTTACTTTTTGAAGATAATTTCATTTAAATGTTGACCGCGGCTGCGTCTTAGGTGGTCCATTCGGAAAGTCCAATTTTGGGCAACTTTTTCGAGCATTTCGGCCGGAATAGCCCGAATTTCTTCGGAAATGTTGTCTTCCAAAGCTGGAATAGTTGCTGGCTTATTTCTGTAGACTTTAGACTTGACGTAGCCCCACAAAAAATAGTCTAAAGGCGTCAAATCGCATGATCTTGGTGGCCAACTTACCGGTCCATTTCTTGAGATGAATTGTTCTCCGAAGTTTTCCCTCAAAATGGCCATAGAATCGCGAGCTGTGTGGCATGTAGCGCCATCTTGTTGAAACCACATGTCAACCAAGTTCAGTTCTTCCATTTTTGGCAACAAAAAGTTTGTTAGCATCGAACGATAGCGATCGCCATTCACCGTAACGTTGCGTCCAACAGCATCATTGAAAAAATACGGTCCAATGATTCCACCAGCGTACAAACCACACCAAACAGTGCATTTTTCGGGATGCATGGGCAGTTCTTGAACGGCTTCTGGTTGCTCTTCACTCCAAATGCGGCAATTTTGCTTATTTACGTAGCCATTCAACCAGAAATGAGCCTCATCGCTGAACAAAATTTGTCGATAAAAAAGCGGATTTTCTGCCAACTTTTCTAGGGCCCATTCACTGAAAATTCGACGATGTGGCAGATCGTAAGTCTATTCATGATGAAATGTCAAAGCATACTGAGCATCTTTCTCTTTGACACCATGTCTGAAATCCCACGTGATCTGTCAAATACTAATGCATGAAAATCCTAACCTCAAAAGAATCACCCTTTATATAGCCCCCATATAAACCGATCCCCAGAGTTGACATCCGGAGCCTCTTAGAGGAGCAAAAGTCATCCGATCAGATTGAAATTTGGTACATGGTGTTAGTATATTGTCTCTAACAACCATGCCAAAATTGGTCCATATCGGTCCATAATTATATATAGCCCCTATATACGCCGATCCCCAGATGTGACCTCCGGAGCCTCTTAGAGGAGCAAAATTCTTCCGATCAGGCTGAATTTTTGTACATGGTGTTAGTATATGGTCTCTAACAACTATGCAAGAATTGGTCCTTATCGGTCCATAATTATATATAGCCCCCATATAAATCTATCCCCAGATTTGTCCTCCGGAGCCTCTTGTAGGAGCAAAATTCATCCGATCCGGTTGAAATTTTGAACATGGTGTTATAATGTGGTCTCTAACAAACACGCAAGAATTGGTCCGTATCGGTCCATAATTATATATAGCCCCCATATAAACCGTTCCCCACATTTGATCCCTGGAGCCGATCCCCAGATTTGACCTCCGGAGCCTCTTAGTGGATCAAAATTCATCCGATCCGGTTGAAATTTGGTACGTGATGTTAGTATATGGTCTCTAACAACTATGCAAGAATTGGTCCATATCGGTCCATAATTATATATAGCCCCCATATAAATCGTTCCCCAGATTTGATCTCAGGAGCCTCTTGGAGGAGCAAAATTCATCCGATCCGGTTGAAATTTGCAACGTGGTGTTGGTATAAGGCCGCTAATAACCATGCCAAAATTGGTCCGTATCGATCTATAGTTATATGTAGCCAATCCCCAATCACACAAAAATTGGTCCATATCGGTTCATAATCATGGTTGCCACTCGAGCCAAAAATAATCTACCAAAATTTTATTTTTATAGAAAACATTGTCAAAATTTTATTTCTATACAAAATTTTGTCAAAATTTTATTTCTATAGAAAATTTTGTCAAGATTTTATTTCTATAGAAAATTTTGTCAAAATTTTATTTCTATAGAAAATTTTTTCCAAACTTTACTTCTATTGAAAATGTTTTCAAAATTTTATTTCTATAGAAACTTTAAACTTAATTATATACGTATTTAATCGGCCTTTTTTAGTTTAATATATACCACGTATGGACTATGTGCTATATATTACTGTGTTAGGAAGTTTTAAGACACCTTGCCATCGGCAAGTGTTACCGCAACCCAAATAATTCCATTGTGGATGACTGTCGTCAGTAGAAGTTTCTACGCAGTCCATGGTGGAGGGTACATAAGAACTTACGGCCGTATATACATGTTCATATTGGAAAAAGTTGAGGGTCGACTTTCCAATTTTTGAACTTTCGTTTAATTCTCATTTGGATTTTAGATTCGAAAAGGTAACTGCGAAATAATGAAATGTGGGTGACTATAATTTAAGCGCAGGAAAAGTTGAAAACAAAAACAAACGTATTGATAAGTTTGTTTAGAACGAAGTTCACTCTTTCTATGTGATGTAATCGATGACTCCAAAAGTAGATTTTCCAAATTCTTAAAAACTCGAAAAGTCAAATTTTCCAAATATTAAAAGAGTTCAAAAGTCGACTTTAACAATTTTTATACCCTCCACCATAGGATATATATACTTTTATAATTAACTTTGTCATTCCGTTTGTAACACATCGAAATATTGCTCTAAGAGCCCATAAAATATTGCATTCTGGGTCGTGGTGAAATTCTGTGTCGATCTATAGGATCGACACAGAATTTAAAAAATTTATTTCTATAGAAAATTTTTGTCAAAATTTTATTTCTATAGAAAATTTTGTCAGAATTTTATTTCTGTAGAAAATTTTGTCAAAATGTTATTTCCATAGAAAATTTATGAAGCATTTCATAGTTGAAGTGGTATTCTTTGCAAAATCTTCCAAAACATCAAGAATTCTACCATACCGTAAAAAATCTGCCATTTTAGGTAGACTCTTGTTCATAATTGTATATAGCCCCCATATAAAGCGACCTCCATATTTCAATTCTGTCTCTATAATTACCGCACAAAAGTTCATATCGGTTCGTAATTATTTCTTCCCTATATATACAGGTCAAGATCTGAATATATACGTATTTTATCGACCTTTCTGTTGACTACTATACATCCCGCATGGACTAACTTACAATTTAAAAGATGATGTTAAGAAGTAATTTAATTGTGGATGGCCGTCTTTAGTAGTAGTTTCTACGCAATTCATGGTGGGGGGTACATAAGACTCGGCCTGGCCGATCTTACGGCTGTATATACTTGTTAACTGTCCAATTTTCCAAAATTTAAAAAAGTCAAAAACATGAAATGTCGATTAAAAGCCCACTTTTCTAAATTTTGAAGAAGTCAAAAATACGAAATTTAGAACATTTTTTTACTTTGAAAATTTTGGAAAATATAGAAATCTTCGAAGTCGACTTTTCCAAATGTTGAATAAATCGAAAACTCGAAAAGTCGAATTTTCCAATTTTTTTTTTAAAAATAAGGAGAATTCAAATTTTCAAAATTTGTTTCCAAGAAATCGAAATGATGTCTTGTAGCCCTTTACCGCGGAGAACACATAAAAAAATATAGAAATCGCAATGGAAAATAGAATTTTTAATAATTCGAGAGTTAATAGATAAGTTTTTTACTCTTTTCAAAAGTTGTAGGTTGAAAAGTTGACATGATTCTTTTTATAACCTCTGGAAGATGATCGTTGATGAGGATGAAGGGGCCTACACACTACAGACAGTAGATTTTTATTCAGTCAGGAAGTTCAATTCCCATTTTCCTTAAATAAAATATCCTCTAAATAGAGTTTCTTTTTCGACTATTACTTAAGTAATGTCATAGAAAGTAATATAAGTAACTTCTGTTCATTCTTTTGACACTTTTTTTGAATTTTGATATAGAAGCTTAACTTTGGTGTAACTGTGATATCACAATCCAATGCTATCAACATTTTCTTATACCCCACAGTGGTGGATGACATCACATCATCATCGCTTATAGTCTCTCAGCACAATGCTGACCTTAATATTCTAAGAAACTTGCTACAATGTTGCATTCAAGTCAAAAACTATTTGCAACATGAACATTTCCCAAGGCGAAAAAAGCAAAATAGAAGAAGAAACTAGAAATGAAAGAAAAATTGTAGACCTCCTTTGTGTGGGTGAGTGTGTTCGGTACCAGAATTCATTTATCCTTCATCTGTTTTTTTTTCTTTATCCTTCGCCTCGTAAAATGATTTTGTTTTTAATGTTCCACAAATGGGAGAAAGTAGTGTTCTCTCTTAGAGCATGTGCATGTATATGTGTACACGAGTGTGTGGGTGTATTTGCAAACTAATTTGGCCTTAGTTCTTATCGTTTGTAATTAAAAAACCAAAAGAATATCACATTTTATGTTCAAGAAATGTGACAACTTTATTCTCACAGGATATAAGATTTGTTTTTTATTTTTTTATTTTTTTGCACTCTCCCCAGATAAGGAGAAAACTATAGCATATGATGTGACCAACAAGTAAGCATTCATCGATGAGGTCAACCCATTTAACAAAATCCAATGTTGGTCATCTCGGTTATGTCACATTATGATCTAGCCTCAAAATCCACAATTATGAACCGATTTAAGGGATATTATAGACTAAGGTGTTAAAAAGCGTCCTACGAAAGTGTATAACAATCTAAAGTCCTTAGGATCATCCCATCCAATCAGCCAATCTCTACATATGAACAAGTATATACGGCCGTAAGTTCGGCCAGGCCGAAGCTTATGTACCCTCCATCATGGATTGCGTAGAAACTTCATCTAAACACTGCCATCCACAATCGAATTACTTAAGTTGCGGTAACGCTTGCCGATAGAAAGGTATCTTAAAACCTCCTAACACCATCTTCTAAATTGTATGTAAGTCCATACGTGGTATATATTAAATCAAAAAAGATCGATCCAATACGTATATAATTCAGTTTGACATAAAATTTTGACAAAATTTTCTATAGAAATAAAATTTTGACAAAATTTTCTATAGAAATAAAATTTTAACAAAATTTTCTATAGAAATGAACCGATATGGACCAATTTTTGTGTGATTGGACCAATTTTGGTATGTGCCTAATTTGAACCGGATTGGATGAATTGTGCTCCTCCAAGAGGCTCCGGAGGTCAAATCTGGAGAATGTTTTATATGGGGGCTATATATAATTATGGACCGATATGGACCAATTCTGGCACGGTTGTTAAAGATCATATACTAACACCATGTTCCAAATTACAACCGGATTGGATGAAATTTGCTTCTCTTTGAGGCTCCGCAACCGAAATCTGGGGATCGATTTATATGGGCGCCATATATAATTAAGGACCGATGTGGACCAATTTTTGCACGGTTGTAAGAGACCATATACCAATACCATGTACCAAATTTCAGCCGGATCGGATGCAATTTGCTCCTCTTTGAGGCTTCGCAAGCCAAATCTGGAGATCGGTTTATATGGGTTCTATATATAATTATGGACCGATGTGGACCAATTTTTGCATGATTGTTAGAGACCATATACCAACACCATGTACCAAATTTCAGCCGGATCGGATGAAATATGCTTCTCTTAGAGGCTCCACAAGCCAAATCTGGGGATCGGTTTATATGGGGGCTATATATAATTATAAACCGGTGTGGACCAATTTTTGCATGATTGTTAGAGACCATATACCAACACCAAGGCCGTAGCCAGGATTTTAATTCGGGGGGGTTCAACTTAAAAAAAAAAATATTCATATAATCTCATGTGTAGAAAATTTTAATTATGCATAGGTATGTATACAATATTTTTATAATATTAAATTGAACCGACGGGCTTTTTGGGCAGCAAATAAATCAATGACTTCTTCAGTCGGCACATTTATTCGGCGATGAACCGACATTAATGCCAATCATTTGAGTCTACTCTCGCTAGTCGAATTTCTAAGTTACGTCTTTAATCTCTTCCATGGCTGAATAAGGAGGTTGAATCACGATAACAAAAACAACAAATTTCAATATGTTGTTTACAATTTTAAGAAGTCAAAATCAGCTGATAAAAGAATCGTATGGCATTGGTAAAAGTGGCAATTATTTATTCCTTCAATTGTCCTGAAAAAATAATTCAAATCCAGAGAAAAATAAAGGTTCAAATTTAATTGCGTCACCTATGAGTTATTGTGAAGTGGATAATTCATCCGAGGAACGCCGATATGAGACCAAAGTTAATAATGGAAGTCAGTCAAATGGATATTCGCCATCTATTAACAAAAACAGTTTATGATGCAGTTTAAAAACTGATGTGCTTGGTATTTTGGGTCTGGAATATGTTATCAAGATACTCAAGTCATCTTTGAACAATTCTCCAGCTATGCAGTGTCATTTGGAGAGCTGCAATCACCATAAACATATGATTTTGACATCTTAAAATTTGGTCGAAATAAAAAAATTGTAATCATATGGCCCCGTGATTTAACCTTCTTGTTCAGCCATGAATCTCTTCATTGTTGAAAATGAACGTTCGGATGAGCACGTAGTAACTGCAGGGATGGAAAATGCAGTACTATAGTACTTTTTTCAAAACTTTTTCACCCCGGTCAGTAACGTAGTACCCCCGCGAATGATTTAGTACCTTTTGTGTAGACATTTTTGAGTCGATATCAGATTTATGGTACAATAGCTTTGACAAAATATTTTAATATTTTGAGAAAGTCTTTATCAACCTTATTTGCTAATAGTCTTTTACAAATATGGCAAAACAGACATGTTCATGTGGGAAGAAAATCTCGATTTTGTAAAAGACATAGTCAAAACAGGATTTTATTGAACTTCAAGAATGTTTTAGTCGAAAAAAGAATGCGATTCTATATTATCGATTTTTTATTTCGGTAGAAAATGTTGTCAACATTTTATTTCTATATAGAATTTTTGCAAAATTTTATTTTTACAGAAAATTTTGTCAAAATTTTATTTCAATTGAAAATTTTTTTAAAAATTTTATTTTTATGGGAAATTTTTGCAAAATTTTATTTCTATAGAAAAAATTTTGCAAAATTTTTTTTCTATAGAATTTTTTTGCAAAATTATTTCGGCATAAGCCGGCTATCATACAAAACCTTTTTTCGGAGGGTTCAAGTGATAATTGGTTGATAGTTTTGTTGCAAATAGAGGATGCTGATAAGGAATGTGGTAATTCCGAAACCATCCAACCATCTTGCGGTCTATAGGTCTTTGCCCAAATAAATTTGACAAACATTATTTTCCTCTGTTGGTTAAACTACACTTGTAGTTTAGTCAATGTATGGTTTTAAGCTGCAACAAAAAAACAACAATGCTTAAAGATCAAAACTAACTATAACAAAACAAAACGAATGGAAAATTTTATTTCTATAGAAAATTTTTGCAAAATTTTATTTATATAGGAAATTTTGTTAAAATTTTATTTTCTTTAAAATTCAGTCTCTTGACAATAATATTCAAGTTAAATTTTTGTTGAAATTTAGTAACAAGTACCTTTCCGATCAAAAAATACCTTTTTTGTACTTTCTTAAAAATTGTATTTTCCATCCCTGAGTAACTGGCAAAGTGACCAAAATTTTTAAAATATGCACGTTTGGAAATATCTCTTTATTGCTTCCATCGCTAAATTAGGCAGGTTTTCGCAGGTTTTGCTCCATTTCATTTACACACGTGTGTTTGGCTGTTTCGTTGTTGTTCTATGGCCAAACAAAGCGAGTCATGTTCACAAAAAGAACAACAAACACACATAAAAAGCAGAAATACATTTTCCAAAAATGAAATTTGTGGTGCGAGAACAAAAACAATTTGTTTTTTTTTTTCGACCGTCGTTTGACGGGCTTTTCAACTAGTATTCTATGATTTGTACAAGTTTTATAGGTAAGCGTTTTTCAAAATAAAACCTCCAGATTTTCTTCACCATCTTCGATAAGATTTTTCTATGCAGTTAAAAATATATATTTATTTATATAAAAATATTCATTCATTTCGGGGGGGGTTTGATCCCCCTCATCCCCCCCCCCTGAATACGGCCTTGACCAACACCATGTACCAAATTTCAGCCGGATCGGATGAAATATGCTTCTCTTAGAGGCTCCACAAGCCAAATCTGGGGATCGGTTTATATGGGGGCTATATATAATTAAGGACCGATATGGACCAATTTATGCATGGTTGTTAGAGACCATATACTAACATCATGTACCACATTTCAGCCGGATCGGATGAAATTTGCTTCTCTTTTAGGCTCCGCAAGCCAAATCTGGAGATCGGTTTATATGGGGGCTATATATAATTATGGACCGATGTGGACCAATTTTTGCATGGTTGTTAGAGACCATATACCAACACCATATACCAAATTTCAGCCGGATCGGATAAAATATGCTTCTGTTAGAAGCTCCACAAGCCAAATCTGAGGGTCCCTTTATATGGGGGCTATACGTAAAAGTGGACCGATATGGCCCATTTTCAATACCGTCTGACCTACATCGATAACAACTACTTGTGCCAAGTTTCAAGTCGATAGCATGTTTCGTTCGGAAGTTAGCGTGATTTCAACAGACGATCGGACGGACATGCTTAGATCGACTCAGAATTTCACCACGACCCAGAATATATATACTTTATGGGGTCTTAGAGCAATATTTCGATATGTTGCAAACGGAATGACAAAGTTAATATACCCCCATCCTATGATGGAGGGTATAAAAATGTTTTAAGATATTATCCGTACTCCTACTCAATATGCGTGTGAAGTCAACTGATTATAAAGGGTGGTTAAAATTTCAAGGGACGATGTTGATTTTGAATAAAACACAAACTATTTAGGAAATTATTGTAATTTAATATTATTATGATATATTGGTATTACTCAATTATGTATGGAACAAAATGTCGGCCAAATGGGCGCCGCGACCTCGGTGGCACACCTTCATCCGATGGTCCAAATTTTCGATGACGCTGAGACATAATGGAGGTTCTATGCCGTTAATGTGCCGAATTATCTCATCCTTTAGCTCTTGAATTGTTGCTGGCTTATCGACGTACACCTTTTCTTTCAAATAACCCCAAAGAAAAAAGTCCAACGGTGTCAAATCACATGATCTTGGCGGCCAATTGATATCGCCATTACACGGCCATTGAATTTGTTGCGCAAAAGAGCCATTGTTTCGTTAGCTGTGTGGCAAGTGGCGCCGTCCTGCTGAAACCACATATCGTCCACATCCATATCTTCCAATTCGGGCCATAAAAAGTTCGTTATCATCTCACGATAGCGAACACCATTCACAGTAACTGCCTGACCGGCCCCATTTTGGAAAAAATACGGCCCGATGATGCTACCAGCCCATAAACCGCACCAAACAGTCACTATTTGTTGGTGCATTGGTTTTTCGACAATCACTCTTGGATTCTCATTCGCCCAAATGCGGCAATTCTGTTTATTGACGAATCCACTGAGGTGAAAATGAAGATGATTTTCTTCGAAAATTGATCATCCACTGTTGCCATTTCTTGGAACCATTCTGCCCATTCACGACGTCCATGGTTCAAATTGAGTAAATCTGAAATAGAGAAATGTCAAATAAAATTCGGAAAAAAACTTGGCGTTTAGGTTTAGTTCACATTCAACATCGGCCCTTACAATTTAACCACCCTTTATTATTCTTACAAGCTTCAACAGCAGTTACACGCAAAAAAAAATTAATAAAACGTTTGGACAGCTGGGTCACAAAAGCTACCAAAATTGAAAGAAAAAATGTTGCCAAAATTTTATTTCTATAGAAAATTTTCACAAAATTTTATTTCTATAGGAAATTTTGTCAAAATTTTATTGCTATAGCACATTTCATCAAAATTTTATTTCTATAGAAAATTTTGTCCAAATTTTATTTGTAAAGAAAATTTTGTGAAAATTTTATTTCTATACAAAACTTTGTCAAAATTTTATTTCTGTAGAAAACTTTCACAATATTTTATTTCTATAGAAAATTTTAACAAATTTGTATTTCGTTAGAAAAACTTTTCAAAATTGTATTACTATAGAAAGTTTTGTCAAAATTTTATTTTTTAGAAAATTTTGTCAATATTTTATATCTATAATTCTGCAAAATTTTTTTCTAAAGAAAATTTTGTCAACATTTTATTTCTGTAGACAATTTTGTCAAAATTTTAATTCTAAAGAAAATGTTGTCAAAATTTTATTTCTATAGAAAATCTTCACAATATTTTATTTCTATAGAAAATTGCCACAAATTTGCATTCGTTAGAAAATTTTTTCAAAATCTTATTTTGTAGAAAATTTTGTCAAAATTATCTATAAAAAATTTTCTCAAAATTTTATTTCTATAGAAAATCTTCACAAGATTTTAGTGTTAGAACAAATTTGCACAAATTTGTATTTCGTTAGAAAATTTTTTCAAAATTTTATTACTATAGAAAATTTTGTCAAAATTTTATTTTTTAGAAAATAATCTATAAATTTTCTCAAAGTTGTATTTCTATAGACAATTTTTTCAAAATTTTATTTCCATAGAAAATCTTCACAAGATTTTATTTTTAGAGCAAATTTGCACAAATTTTTTTCAAAATTTTATTACTATAGAAAGTTTTGTCAAAATTTTATTACTATAGAAAATTTTGTCAAAATTTTATTTTTTAGAAATTTTTGTCAAAATTTTATTTCTATATAAAATGTTATCAAAATTTTATTTTGATAGGAACTGTTCCCGCAGTTTTATTTATTTTATTTCTCAAAATTTAATTTCTATAGAAATATTTGTAAAAAATTTAACGTCAATAGAACATTTTGTCAAAATTCTATTTCTGTAGAAAATTTTGTCAAAGTTTTTATTTCTGTGAAAATTTTGTCAAACTTTTATATCTATAGAAAATTTTGATAAAATTTTATTTCTATAAAAATTTTCTCAAAATTTTATTTCTATAGAAAGTTTTCTCAAAATTTTATTTCTAAAGAAAGTTTTCTCAAAATTTTATATTAAAGCAAAATTTTGCAAAATTTTGCAAAAATTTTATTTCTGTTGAAAATTTTTGCAAAATTTTATTTCTATAGGCAATTTTTGCAAAATTTTATTTCTATAGACATTTTTGCAAACTTTTATATCTACTGAAAATTTTGCCAGAATTTTATTTCCATTCGTTTTGTTTTGTTATTGTTGGTTTTGTTCTTTAAGCATTGTTGTTTTTTTATTTATTTATTTATTTATTTAATTTTTTTATTTTTTTTATTTCTATAGAAAATGTTGTCAAAATTTTTTTCTATAGAAAATTTCGTCAAGATTTTTTTTATAGAACATTTTCTTAAAATTTTATTTCTATAGGAAATTTTGTCAAAATTTTATTTCTAAAAAAATTTTGTCAACATTTTATTTGGATAGAAAATTTTGTCAACATTTTATTTCTATAGAAAATTTTGTCAAAATTTTATTTCTAGAGAAAATTTCGTCAAGATTTTATTTTTATAGAACATTTTCTCAAAATTTTATTTCTATAGAAAATTTTCTCAAAATTTTATTTCTATAGAAAATTTTGTCAAAACTTTATTTCTACAGAAAATTTTGTCAAAATTTTTTTCTATAGAAAATTTTGTCATAATTTTTTTCTATAGAAAATGTTGTCAAAATTTTACTTTTATAGAAAATTTTGTCAAAATTTTATTTCTTCCAAATAAACATTTTTTGTCATTAAAGTACGTTTGGGATGAAATTTTGAGTTTTTTCTGCGTGTATGTACATTGACGGTATACATTTCTGAAGTTTTGCTTTAGTCATTCTCGCTTATCGTTGTCATTGCTTGTTCATGTGATGACTGGCCCTGAAGCTAATTATATTGAAAAGTTTTCACATTTCTCCATGGGACATTATTTTTATTGAGGACAACTCCCACAACTGTTTCTGAAATGAAGGAAGAATGTTTGATACTGATTATCATCAAGTATGATTGTGTATGCTCTGATATTTGATAGTTCCATACTTGATGTTTGTCTTACTGCATTGTGCATTTGTTAAAAGTTTCATCCCAGATTTTTTTATGAAGAAAGCCTTTAAGAGTAAACGTATTGAAGTTCATGTTAAGTAAGTATAAGGACATACAGGCATCATCATGATTATCGTCATCTTAGTCCTCATAATCTTTGGTATTGATTTGATTGTCATAGCTTCACTAATTTTATAGTTAATCCTGAAAATCTGTAAGGACGAACCATTTACTCACCAAAGGATGACATAGTTTCCGTTTGCGTTTATTTGGACAAAGTTTTTATGAACCCCCCTAAAAATGAATAGCTTCAATGTTCAAGTTATTTGATGTGCTTGTATAATTGGACATTTTTTAATAAGTTTTTCTGATGGCTAAAATATTTTTCTTTTATCAACAGTGACAACTTCAAAAAAAAAATTTACTAAGATAAAGGATAAATATGAAAAATAAGTACCAGCATAAAAAAGTAACCCAGCCACAAAATAATTGGAAGTTGTTCAAGAAACCTCCACAAATATCCAGCGATTATCAAAGAAAATTTTGTCAATTTTCTATACGACGAAATTTTCTACAGACATGAAATTTTGACGAATTTTTCATTGGAAATTAAATTTTAACAAATTTTTTATAGATATAAAATTTTAACAAAATTTTCTACAGAAATAAAATTTCGAAAAAAATTCTATAAGAATAAAATGTTGACTAGATATGTTATAAAAATAAAAATTTCGACAAAGTTTTCCATAAAAATAAAATTTTGATAAAATTTTCTATAGAAATACAATTTTCATAAAATTTTCTATAGAAATAAAATTTTGATCAAATGTTCTATACAAATGAAATTTTGACAAAATTTTCTATAGAAATATAATTTTACAAAAATTTTCTATAGAAATACAATTTTACAAAAATTTTTTATAAAAATAAAACAAGTAAGTAAAGTCTAAAGTAGGGCGGGGCCGACTATATTATACCCTTCACCCCTATGTGGGCCATAATTTGTGTTACCATCTCAACTACTTCACATTTGCTGGAAGCTATAAAGGAGAACATTTTTTTACTTCTACAAAATCTCTAGAATTAAAATTTAAATCGGCTAACGCTATCCAGTTAATTAGAGGAAACTTCCATTGAAAATGGGTCTAAAATGTGTAACAGTCTACCATAATTCCCCAACTCTGGTGTAAGTATATATGGGAGCTATATATAATCTGAACCGATTGACTAAATTTGACATGCATAGTTAGAATAATAATTCAGCTATCTATGCGAAATTTCACGTAAATGGGAGTATAACTTTAGCCCCCCTGGTCATATGAGTGCAAATCGGACGGAATATATATATTGGAGCCATATCTAAATCTGAACCGATTTCAATCAAATTTGCCACTATTACCTATACTACTAAACGTACTCCTTATGCGAAATTTGAAGCAAATTACGGCAAAACCCTGGATTTTGAGGCCATATAAGTTCAAATCGGACGAAAGATATATATGGGGGCTATATCTAAATCTGAATCGATTTTGACCATATTTGGCACATACAATAGTATCGTTAAAAGTACCGCTTGTGCAAAATTTGAAGTATGTCAGGGCAAAACTGTGGCTTTTGAGACCATATAAGTCCAAATCGGGCGAAAGATATATATGTGAACTATATCTAAATCTGAACCGATTTTAACAAAAGTTGACACACTTAACAATATTATTAAATGTACCCCTTGTGCAAAATTTGAAGCAAATCACGGCAAAACTCTGGCTTTTGTGGCCATATAAGTTAAAATCGGACGAAAGATATATATATATATATGGGAGCTATATCTAAATTTGAACCGATTTCAATCAAATTTACCAAGCATTGGTAGAATGTCAATTCTACCCTCTGTGCAAAATTTCACGAAGATCGGTAGTAAACTTTGGCCTCTGTGGTCATATGAGTCTAAATCGGACGAAAGCTGTATATGGGAGCTATATCTAAATCTGAACCGATTTGGCTGATATTTTGCAGTATTTTCGAGATTCATAAAATATTTGAATGTACGGTATTTCAAGAAAATCGGTTGATAAACACCTTAACTATGACCAAATCGGGGATAAATATATATGGCAGCTATATCTAAATCTGAACCGATTTTTTCCAAAACCAATAGCACTTGTCTCTGTCCGAAGAAATGGTCCTGTGCCAAATTTGAGGACGATCGGACTTAAATTGCGAGCTGTATTTTGTGCACAAAATTACATATACAGACAGACGGACGGACAGACAGACAGACAGGCAGACGGACGGACGGACATCGCTAAATCGACTCAGAATTTAATTCTAAGCCGATCGGTATACTATAATTTTCTATACAAAACAAAAACAACAAAATTTTTTATAGAACTAAAATTTTGACAAAATTTTCTATAGACGTAAATTTCTATAGAAATAAAATTTTGACAAAATTCTATTCTATTCTATAGAAATATATTATTGGTAAAAAATTCTATAGAAATACAATTTTGACAAAATTTTCTATAGAAATAAAATTTTGACAAAATTTTCTATAGAAATAAAATTTTGACAAAATTTTCTATAGAAATAAAATTTTTAGAAAATTTTCTATAGAATTAAAATATTGATAAAATTTTCTATAAAGAAAAAATTCTATACAAAATTTCCCTAAGAAATAAAATTTTAACACAATTTTCTATAGAAATGAAATTTTGACAAAATTTCTATAGAAATAAAATGTTGAAAAAATTTTGTATAGAAATAAAATGTTGAAATTTTTTTTTGCAGAAATAAAATTTTGAAAAATATTTTCTATAGAAATAAAATTTTTGTTGTTGTTTTTGATTGCAACTTAAAACCATGCATTGACTAAACTGCACTCAAATCGATGATTTGGCAGTGGCAAATGAAAGGAGATATGTTTGTACACATTTATTTCGGCAAAGCCCGGCTATCATAAACCTTGTTTCGGAAGGTTCAAGTGTGGTTCACTTTGGGTTTCGTGATCTGCCTGAATTTATTCTGATAATTGGTTGATAGTGCGTTCATCCAACCACCTTGCAGTCTATAGGGCTTTGTCCATTCATCTGTTGGTTAAGCTACAATTGTAGTTTAGTCAGTGCATGGTTTAAGCTAAAATAAAAAGAACAAACAAATATATACGGCCGTAAGTTCGGCCAGGCCGAATCTTATGTACCCTCCACCATGGATTGCGTAGAAACTTCTTCTAAACACTGCCATCCACAATCGAATTACTTAAGTTGCGGTAAAGCTTGCCGATGGCAAGGTATCTTAAAACCTCCTAACACCGTCTTCTAAATTGTATGTAAGTCCATACGTGGTTATATTAAATCAAAAAAGATCGATCAAATACGTATATAATTCAGTTTGACAAAATTTTCTATAGAAATAAAATTTAAAAAAAAAAATTCTATAGAAATAGAATTTTGACAAAATTTTCTACAGAAATAAAATTTTAACAAAATTTTTTATAGAAATAAAATTTTGACTCAATTTTCTATAGAAATAAAATTTTGACAAGATTTTCTATAGAAATAAAATTTTAACAAAATTTTTCTATAGAAATAAAATTTTGACAACATTTTCTATAGAAGTAAAATTTGGAACAAAAAAATCTATAGAAATAAAATTTGGAAAAAAATTCTATAGAAATAAAATTTTGAAAAGATTTTCTATAGAAATAAAATTTTAACAAAAATTTTCTATAGAAATAAAATTTTGACAAGATTATCTATAGGAATAAAATTTTAACAAAATTTTTTATAGAAATAAAATTTTGACTAAATTTTCTATAGAAATAAAATTTTGACAAGATTTTCTATAGAAATAAAATTTTAACAAAATTTTTCTATAGAAATAAAATTTTGACAACATTTTCTATAGAAGTAAAATTTGGAACAAAAAAATCTATAGAAATAAAATTTGGAAAAAAATTCTATAGAAATAAAATTTTGAAAAGATTTTCTATAGAAATAAAATTTTAACAAAAATTTTCTATAGAAATAAAATTTTGACAAGATTTTCTATAGAAATAAAATTTTAACAAAATTTTCTATAGAAATAAAATTTTGGCAAATTAATTTTGGCTCGAGTTGCAACCATGATTATGAACCGATATCATATGCTGACACCACGTACCAAATTTCAACCTGATCGGATGAAATTTGCTTCTCTTAGAGGCTCCGCAAGCCAAATCTGGGGATCGATTTATATGGGGGCTATATATAATTATGGGCCGATGTGGACCAATTTTTTCATGGTTGTTAGAGACCATATACTTACACCATGTGCCAAATTTCAGCCGGATCGGGTGAAATTTGGTTTTCTTAGAGGCTGCGCAAGCCAAATCGGGGGATCGGTTTATATGGGGGCTATATGTAATTATGGACCGATATGGACCAATTTTTGCATGGTTGTTAGAGACCATATACTAACACCATGTACAAAATTTCAGCCGGATCGGAAGAAATTTGCACCACGTACCAAATTTCAATCGGATGGGATAAATTTTGCTCCTCTAAGAGGCTCCGGAGTTCAAATCTGGGGATCGGTTTATATGGGGGCTATATATAATTATGGGCCGATGTGGACCAATTTTTGCATGATCATTAGAGAACATATACCAACACCATGTACCAAATTTCAGCCGGATCGGATGAAATTTGTTTCTCTTAGAGGCTCCGCAAGCCAAATCGGGGGATCGGTTTATATGGGGGCTATATGTAATTATGGACCGATATGGACCAATTTCTGCATGGTTGTTAGAGACCATATACAAATACCATGTACCACATTTCAGCCGGATCGGATGAAGAGTATAAAAAATTGGATAAAATTTTCTATACAAATAAAATTTTGGGAAGATTTTCTATGGTAATAAAATGTTAAAAAAATTTTCTATAGAAATAAAATTTTGCCAAAATTTTCTATACAAAAAAAAAAATTGTGGCAAATTTTTCTATGGAAATAAAATTTTGATAAAGTTTTCTATATAAATAAATAATAAATAATAATTGTGACAAAAATTTCTATGGAAATAAAATTTCAACGGAATTTTCTAAAAAAAATAAAATTTTGATTTTTTTAAATTTTGGTAGATTTTTGGTAAAATTTTCTTCAAATTTTTGTAGATTATTTTTGACACGAGTGGCAACCGTGAGCTCTTTTCAATGCAAATGCCATATTTCATTATTTTTTACGTTGTTCAAATCAAATGAAAATCCCTTTATTTTCCCAAATCTACGGCATTTAACATAGCATAAATAAAACTTTGGGGGAAACTAGATGAGACACAAAGATGGGGGAAAAATCAACCGCTATTACCAGGTCTTTTATTGTTGCATTCATTGCATCTTGCTTTTGGTCCTTGGAACTGCTGACTGTTGACTGCAGAGGCCGATTGTTGATGTTTTGAAAAATGCTTTTGTTTATTGGTTCTTCAATTTACACCTCTAAGGACTTAAACTTGGCCAAACTACAATGCCTAGAAAAATGTCCATCCAGTCAGTCAGTCGCTACTACGCAAACAATTCTTCCTAAATAGCAAAGGAGAAACTTTTTCCCATGAATTCATTCATTCATTCAAGCCTTTCGCTAGAATCTTTCCTTGAATCTCCACCAGTATAACAATGACCGTAGTTCTATTCACAGGCATGGTGTCGAGACAAGTCGTGGTGGATGGAGATGGTGTAAGTCGTAAAAAAGAAAGGATTCCTTTTGTGCATTTTTAACTACAGAGAATAAAGTCCTTTATAGCCTGCAGAAACATCTGATGTGCAACAACAACGACAACAACAATAACAGGCAGTAGAAAGCAAATGACTGCTGCAATATCACTGATAATGGATGCACAGGCACCATACTCAAGACTCAAGGTGACAATGGTGGTCTTAGCAAAGTTTCAATGCTAAAGAATTGCGAAGGGCGAATGACTTAGTGTGCCATGCAATGAAATTGATAGTGGTGATACCTATTAAAGTTGGCTCAAGACATTACAAAAATATCCTAAAGATCTTTGATTCGACAAAATGGGTTTTTATACCCTCCACCATAGGATGGGGGTATATTAACTTTGTCATTCCGTTTGTAACACATCGAAATATTGCTCTAAGACCCCATAAAGTATATATATTCTGGGTCGTGGTGAAATTCTGAGTCGATCTGAGCATGTCCGTCCGTCCGTCCGTCCGTCTGTTGAAATCACGCTAACTTCCGAACAAAACAAGCTATCAACTTGAAACTTGGCACAAGTAGTTGTTATTGATGTAGGTCGGATGGTATTGCAAATGGGCCATATCGGTCCACTTTTACGTATAGCCCCCATATAAACGGACCCCCAAATTTGGCTTGCGATTGCTCTAAGAGAAGCAAATTTCATCCGATCCGGCTGAAATTTGGTACATGGTGTTAGTATATGGTCTCTAACAACCATGCAAAAATTGGTCCATATCGATCGATAATTATATATAGCCCCCACATAAGCCGATCACCAGATTTGACCTCCGGAGCCTCTTAGAGGAGCAAAATTCATCCGATCCGGTTGAAATTTGGTACGTGGTGTTAGTATATGGTATCCAATAACCATGCAGGAATTGGTCCATATCGGTCCATAATTCTATATATAGCCCCCATATAAATCGATCCCCAGATTTGGCTTGCGGAGCCTCTAAGAGAAGCAAATTTCATCCGATCCGGTTGAAATTTGGTACGTGGTGTCAGCATATGATATCGGTTCATAATCATGGTTGCCACTCGAGCCAAAAATAATTTACCAAAATTTTATTTCAAATTTTACTTCTATAGAAAATGTTGTCAAAATTTTATTTCTATAGAACATTTTTGTTAAAATTTTATTTCTATAGAAAATCTTGTCAAAATTTTATTTCTATAGAAAATTTAGTCAAAATTTTATTTCTATAAAAAATTTTGTTAAAATTTTATTTCTATAGAAAAGTTTGTTAAAATTTTATTTCTGTAGAAAATTTTATCAAAATTTTCTTTCTATAGAAAATTTTGTGAAAATTTTGTATCTATAGAAAATTTTGTTAAAATTTTTTTATGTCTATAGAAAATTTTGTCAAACTGAATTATATACGTATTTGATCGATCTTTTTTGATTTAATATAACCACGTATGGACTTACAAACAATTTAGATGACGGTGTTAGGAGGTTTTAAGATACCTTGCCATCGGCAAGCGTTACCGCAACTTAAGTAATTCGATTGTGGATGGCAGTGTTTAGAAGAAGTTTCTACGCAATCCATGGTGGAGGGTACATAAGCTTCGGCCTGGCCGAACTTACGGCCGTACATACTTGTTTGATTTAATATAACCACGTATGGACTTACATACAATTTAGAAGACGGTGTTAGGAGGTTTTAAGATACCTTGCCATCGGCAAGCGTTACCGCGACCTAAGTAATTCGATTGTGGATGGCAGTGTTTAGAAGAAGTTTCTACTCAATCCATGGTGGAGGGTACATAAGCTTCGGCCTAGCCGAACTTACGGCCGTACATACTTCTTTGTTTTTGGAATATTTGAAAAAAGGTGCAGCGTCTCTCTCTCTCTCTCGATAAAACAATGATACAAAAAATTAAAAATAGGAAAGTTTTCCTATTCCCTCTCTTGCCCTTCTTATGATACAAGAGATGGTAATCGCCTCAATTGGTAGCAACTAATAGACTTTTGATTTTTTTGAAAATCGAGTCAAATCGACATTGAAAAACTTCTACTAATAGAACTTTAGCAAAAAAGACGAAATTTTATTTAGATATATGCATAATGACATCATACAAAAAAGTCGAAATTCGCATCGTGAAAAGTCGAGTTTTCAAGAAAGTGCTTTCGAGTTAAGTCCATTTATTTCAAATTGGGAAAAAGTCGGAAAAGGTGGGCTTTACAAAAAGTCAAAATGGGTTTCTTTTTTAAATTAAAAAAAATCAAACAGATTGAATGCAATTTATAGACTCTAGGAGTAAAATCAGGATATCGGTTTATATTGAGGCTAATCGACTTTTGGACAAGGGCGACAAATTGACGGTTTTTTGAGAAACGAGTCAATTGGACTTTTTATTGTGACCGAAATAAACTAATCAAACTTTAATGAAACAGCCGAAAATTAGAATTTGAATTGGAAGGAATGCATTTTTATATCCTAAACCACATAGTGGTCAGGGTATAAAAATTTGATCTGCCAAAATATGTGCCTACAAGAAATATTGATTTTAGACCCCACAAAATATATACCGATCGACTCAGAATCCCCTCCTGAGTCGATTTAGCGCTTGGTGTCCGTCCGTCCGTCTGTCTGTCCATGTATTTGTTGTTCACAGGTCGCAACTATTAACCGAATTTGATGAAATTTTAAAATTTCTATAGAAATACAGTTTTAACAAAATTTTCTACAGAAATAAAATTTCGAAAAATTCTATAGGAATAAAATGTTGACGAGATATGCTATAAAAAATAAAATTTCGACAAAGTTTTCCATAAAAATAAAATTTTGACAAAGTTTTCTATAGAAATAAAATTTTTATTGTTGTTTTTTTGTTTTTTGATCTCAGCTTAAAGCCATGCATTGACTAAACTACAAGAGTAGCTTAACCAACAGAGGAAAAGTATGCTTGTCAAATTTATTTGGGCAAAGCTGCAAGTAGAGGATGCTGATGAGGAATGTGGTAATTCCGAAACAGCTGTACATCCAACCATCTTGCAGTCTATAGGGCTTTGCCCAAATAAATTTGACAAGCATACTTTTCCTCTGTTGGTTAAGCTACTCTTGTAGTTTAGTCAATGCATGGCTTTAAGCTGAGATCAAAAAACAAAAAAACAACAATAACGATTGAAGAGAAGCCAACAATAACAAACAAAACGAATGAAGATAGAGGAAGCACGCTCAAAAACAAACCCAGCCAAATACATACAAATCGATGATTTGAGTTTGGCAAAGGAAAAGAGATATGCTGGCAAATTTGTTTAGGCAGTAGCCGACTATCAAACCCTTTTTCGGGAGGTTCAAGTGTAGTTCACGTTGGGTTGAGTGAATTACCCGAATTTATTCTGATAATTGGTTGATAGTTTTGCTGCAAGTAGAGGATGCTGATGAGGAATGTGGTAATTCCGAAACAGCTGTACATCCAACCATCTTGCAGTCTATAGGGCTTTGCCCAAATAAATTTGACAAGCATACTTTTCCTCTGTTGGTTAAGCTACTCTTGTAGTTTAGTCAATGCATGGCTTTAAGCTGAGATCAAAAAACAAAAAAACAACAATAACGATTGAAGAGAAGCCAACAATAACAAACAAAACGAATGAAGATAGAGGAAGCACGCTCAAAAACAAACCCAGCCAAATACATACAAATCGATGATTTGAGTTTGGCAAAGGAAAAGAGATATGCTGGCAAATTTGTTTAGGCAGTAGCCGACTATCAAACCCTTTTTCGGGAGGTTCAAGTGTAGTTCACGTTGGGTTGAGTGAATTACCCGAATTTATTCTGATAATTGGTTGATAGTTTTGCTGCAAGTAGAGGATGCTGATGAGGAATGTGGTAATTCCGAAACAGCTGTACATCCAACCATCTTGCAGTCTATAGGGCTTTGCCCAAATAAATTTGACAAGCATACTTTTCCTCTGTTGGTTAAGCTACTCTTGTAGTTTAGTCAATGCATGGCTTTAAGCTGAGATCAAAAAACAAAAAAACAACAATAACGATTGAAGAGAAGCCAACAATAACAAACAAAACGAATGAAGATAGAGGAAGCACGCTCAAAAACAAACCCAGCCAAATACATACAAATCGATGATTTGAGTTTGGCAAAGGAAAAGAGATATGCTGGCAAATTTGTTTAGGCAGTAGCCGACTATCAAACCCTTTTTCGGGAGGTTCAAGTGTAGTTCACGTTGGGTTGAGTGAATTACCCGAATTTATTCTGATAATTGGTTGATAGTTTTGCTGCAAGTAGAGGATGCTGATGAGGAATGTGGTAATTCCGAAACAGCTGTACATCCAACCATCTTGCAGTCTATAGGGCTTTGCCCAAATAAATTTGACAAGCATACTTTTCCTCTGTTGGTTAAGCTACTCTTGTAGTTTAGTCAATGCATGGCTTTAAGCTGAGATCAAAAAAACAAAAAAACAACAATAACGATTGAAGAGAAGCCAACAATAACAAACAAAACGAATGAAGATAGAGGAAGCACGCTCAAAAACAAACCCAGCCAAATACATACAAATCGATGATTTGAGTTTGGCAAAGGAAAAGAGATATGCTGGCAAATTTGTTTAGGCAGTAGCCGACTATCAAACCCTTTTTCGGGAGGTTCAAGTGTAGTTCACGTTGGGTTGAGTGAATTACCCGAATTTATTCTGATAATTGGTTGATAGTTTTGCTGCAAGTAGAGGATGCTGATGAGGAATGTGGTAATTCCGAAACAGCTGTACATCCAACCATCTTGCAGTCTATAGGGCTTTGCCCAAATAAATTTGACAAGCATACTTTTCCTCTGTTGGTTAAGCTACTCTTGTAGTTTAGTCAATGCATGGCTTTAAGCTGAGATCAAAAAACAAAAAAACAACAATAACGATTGAAGAGAAGCCAACAATAACAAACAAAACGAAGAAATAAAATTTTGACAAAATTTTCTATAGAAATACAATTTTACAAAAAATTTTTATAGAAATAAAATTTTGACAAAATTTTCTATAGAAATAAAATTTTGATAAAATTTTCTATAGAAATAAAATTTCGACAAAATTTTCTATAGAAATAAAATTTTGATAAAATTTTCTATAGAAATAAAATTTTGATACAACTTTCTATAGAAATAAAATTTTGACAAAATTTTCTATAGAAATACAATTTTACAAAAATTTTTTATAAAAATAAAACAAGTAAGGAAAGTCTAAAGTCGGGCGGGGCCGACTATATTATACCCTGCACCACTTTGTAGATCTAAATTTTCGCTACCATATCTCGTCTATCAAATGTGTTGGGGGCTATATATAAAGGTTTGTCCCAAATACATACATTTAAATATCACTCGATCTGGACAGAATTTGATAGACTTCTACAAAATCTATAGACTCAAAATTTAAGTCAGCTAAATATGGGAAATATGAAGCGAGAGAAATTTTAATGCAATTGTACAAAAGAGTATTTATGATTTTTCAGGCGATACATATGTATTCGAGATATAGGACAATTAGAGTAATATTTACAATTTTTGCTACTCAGCAGTGGCGATTTTACAAGGGTATTGGTTAGATCTCGCCAAGATATGTGGTCAAGTGTGGGTTGTGATATATTATATGGTCTAGTTGGGAGACTTGGAGCCTTATTTAAAACTCATCCGTTCTGTGGGAATTTATATATATATATATATATATATATATATATATATATATATATATATATATATATATATAGATATATATAGATATATATATATATATATATATATATATATACACATATATATATATATATATATATATATATATATATATATATATATATATATATATATATATATATATATATATATATATATATATATATATATATATATATATATATATATATATATATATATATATATATATATATATATATATATATATATATATATATATATATATATATATATATATATATATATATATATATATATATATATATATATATATATATATATATATATATATATATATATATATATATATATATATATATATATATATATATATATATATATATATATATATATATATATATATATATATATATATATATATATATATATATATATATATATATATATATATATATATATATATATATATATATATATATATATATAAATATGGGAGCTATATCTAAACAATATCTAAACCTACACATTTACCTATATTATGTGCTCTGGCCCTGGACAAACTGAGGCCATATAAGTCCAAATCTGACGAAAGATATATATGGGAGCTATATCTAAGTCTGAACCGATTTTAACCAAATTTGGCACACATAACGACACCGTTAAACGCAAAAGTTTAAGCAAGTCAGGGTAAAACTCTAGCTTTTGAGGCAATATAAATGCAAATCGGACGAAAGCTATAAAGTGTGATACGGTCAAAATTTGGTCAATATAAACTTGACGTATTTCTTTCAATATTGCATTTAAAAAACCTGAACACCCCTCATTTTGAAGGTGTGTGTGTGTAGAATGTTGCTCCTATTTTGATTTTGGAATTCACTCTTTAGTTGTCAAAATGCCGTCCAAGCAAAAAGAGCAGCGTATCAAAATTTTGCTCGCGAATCGTACTGTTTTGGCCGGATTTGGCATCTTGCCATTACGGTAAAAAGGCCATGGAGTGGTACGCCGCCAACAACGTGCAGGTGGTTCCCAAGGACAAGAACCCTCCCAACACGCCAGAGCTCCGCTCAATTGAGCTCCGGAACCTAAAGAAGACCAAAAAAACTGCTAAGGACGAGCACCAGTTCAAGGCAAACTGGCTTTCTGCGGCGAAGAACGTGGACAAGGTGGCTGTACAAAATCTGATGGCAGGTGTTAAGCGTGAGGCAAGACAATTCGGATTTGGAAAAGCGAAAGTCTAACTGAATATTTTTCCTGAATTTTATACTAATTGAACTTGAAAAAGATATTTAATTTGATTTTTTAAATAAACGATTTCACCGATTTACACGCGTTTTCCCTTGACCAAATTTTGACCGTATCACCCTTTATATATGTATTTGAAGTTAAGGAAAATTAAGTCAGTTTTACAACTTTTCGACTAAGCAGAGGCGATTTTACAAGGAAAGTGTTGGTATTTTGACCATTTTTGTCGAAATCAGAAAAACATATATATGGGAGCTATATCTAAATCTGAACCGATTCCAATCAAATTTGGCACGCACAGCTACAATGCTAATTATACTCAAGGTGCAAAATTTCAACTAAATCGGAGTAAAAAATTGGCCTCTGTGGTCATATGAGTGTAAATCGGGCGAAAGCTATATATGGGAGCTATATCTAAATCTGAACGGATTTCAATCAATTTTGGCACGCATAGCTACAATGCCTATTCTACTCCCTATGCAAAATTTCAACTAAATCGGAGCAAAAAATGGGCCTCTGTGGTCATATGAGTGTAAATCGGTCGAACGATATATATGGGAACTATATCTAAATCTGAACCGATTTCAATAAAATTTCAACACACTTGACTACACTACTAATTGTACTCCTAGTGCAAAATTTCAACCAAATTGGGATAAAACTCTGGCTTCTGGGACCGTATTAGTCCATATCGGGCGAAAGACATATATGGGAGCTATATCTAAATCTGAATCGATTTCAGCCAAATTTGGCGCGCATAGCTATAATACTAAATTTACTCCCTGTGCAAAATTTCAACCAAATTGGGCCAAAACTCTGGCTTTTAGGACCATATTAGTTCATATCGGGCGAAAAATATATATGGAAGCTATATCTAAATCTGAACCGATTTCAATCAAATTTGGCACACATGACTATACTACCAATTTTACTCCTTGTGCAAAATTTCAAGCTAATCGGGATAAAACTCTGGCTTCTGGGTCCATATAAGTGCATATCGGGCGAAAGATATATATGGGAGCTATATCTAAATCTGAATCGATTTCAACCAAATTTGGCACGCATAGCTACAATGCTAAATCTACTCCCTGTGCAAAATTTCATCCAAATTGGGCCAAAACTCTGGCTATTAGAACCATATTAGTCCATATCGGGCGAAAGATATATATGGGAGCTATATCTAAATCTGAACCGATTTCACTCAAATTTTGCACACTTGACTATACTACTAATTGTACTCCTAGTGTAAAATTTCAACCAAATTCGGCCAAAAAGCTGGCTTCTGGGGCCATATAAGTCCATATCGGGCGAAAAATATATATGGAAGCTATGTCTAAATCTGAACCGATTTCAATAAAATTTGGCACACATGACTATACCAATTTTACTCCTTGTGCAAAATTTCAAGCTGATCGGGATAAAACTCTGGCTTCCGGGTCCATATAAGTGCATATCGGGCGAAAGATATATATGGGAGCTATATCTAAATCTGAACCGATTTCAATCAAATTTTGCACACTTGACTATACTACTAATTGTACTCCTAGTGTAAAATTTCAACCAAATTCGGCCAAAAAGCTGGCTTCTGGGGCCATATAAGTCCATATCGGGCGAAAGATATTTATGGGAGCTATATCTAAATCTGAACCGATTTCAATTAAATTTTGCACACTTGACTATACGACTAAGTGTTATGTTTATACAAAATTTCAAGCAAATCGGTATAAAACTCTGGCTGCTGGGTCCATATTAGTGCATATCGGGCGAAAGCTATATATGGGAGCTATATCTAAATCTGAACCGATTTCTTCCAAAATCAATAGGGTTCTATTCTGGCCCAAATTAGGAACATGTGCCTGAAGGCGATTGGACTTAAATTGCGACCTAGACTTTGATCACAAAAATGTGTTCACAGAAAGACGGACGGACGGACAGACGGACATGGTTATATCGACTCAGGGACCCACCCTGAGCATTATTGCCAAAGACACCATGTGTCTATCTCGTCTCCTTCTGGGTGTTACAAACATATGCACTAACTTATAATACCCTGTTCCACAGTGTGGCGCAGGGTGTAACAAATATATACAGTAGTAAGTTCGGCCGGGCCGAATCTTAAATACCCACCACCATGAATCAAATATAATAGTTTCCTATGAAAACTAGCCCGCTACGACGAAGAGTTTTCAAAGTAAACTATTCTATTTGATTCATGGTGGTGGGTATTTAAGATTCGGCCCGGCCGAACTTAGTGCTGTATATACACCCAGAGAAGGAATATGATGACCTCAAACATGTTTTAAGAGCAAAATGTTATTTTTGGGTGGTGACCATGTAATATGGTTTTCGCAACCATGTTATTTTCTCGGAAATCATGTATCTGATTTCGGCAAGCAGGTTATATTTGACGACAAAATAACATTTTAGTGACAAGCATGTTACATGGTCACCATACAAAAATAACATTTTGCTCTTGAAACATGTTTGAGGTGATCATATTCCTTCTCTGCGTGTACTTGTTTGTTTGTCTAATATATACCACGTATGGACTAACTTACAATTTAGAGGACGATGTTAAGTATTTTAAGATGACAAGGTAAGCGGCAAGTGTTAGTAACCCAAGTAATTCGATTGTGGATGCCAGTGTTTAGTAGAAATTTCTACTCCATCCATGGTGGAGGGTAGAGAGGATTCGGATTGGCCGAACTTACGGCCGTATATACTTGTTTTTATTGACTCAATTTCAATTGGATATTTCATTAATACAACAAAGATTTTTTCGGCCACTGTAGTTTTTAGAAATATGCCAGTGTATACTTGGTAACACTTTATACGAGCTACCTTTTAGTTGGTAAAATTCAAAACTCCTTTTTGTTTCTGCAAACAAGTTTACATTCTATTCATGTGATAGTTATGAAACTTTGTACGTATTGTGTGCTGTATTTATGATGTTGCTCGTCCTTGTTACTGCTGCAGCTGTTAGAATTTTTCTGTTGCATGTGTTTCGAGCCAAAATGCCAAGACTTACAACAGAAGTATTAGCAGTTGTTGTTATTTTTCATGTTGTTGTTGTTGTTGTGGGTTTTGGTGTTTGGAAACTGGCCCTTATTGTTAGTAAAGTGCGAAAGGCAGAAGTTGGTGAATAAGAATAATCTAAGGACCATTGTTGTGATGTTGTTGTTATTGTTATCTATCTCTTTTTTAAAGAAGTGCTTACTATCTTATTTGTCAGTAGTTCTCAACAAACAACTACTCCTTATTGAATTGAGAGATAAGAAAAAGTTTCTCTTTTCATGCCTCTACAGATATTTACAAGCGAACAAAAGAGAAGAAAACTTTTGCGATCTTGTTGTATTCCCCAACAAGATTATGTGCGTGGGAGTGTGTGTGAGGGAGTGTGTTTGGTATTGTGTGGCTCTCCCTGGTGTATGGGGGTATTGTATGTAACCCCACTATGGTTTGTCTCATTTAAAGTGAAAGTTTTACTCTTCCATTATTTGTATTTCATGTGAAAATCTCCAAAGAATTTCTATCTCATATAAACACACGTACATGCTTACTCTCTCACACATGTTAGCTGGACCAGTCCAAAGGGAAACTGGGGTGCTAATAAAAGATTTCCTATTTCTATTAATTGTGGTGGTGTTGGTTTTGTCTACGTGTCCGGATAAGTTTTGAGGCTTTTGTTCTTGTCATGACGATAAAGGCCCCATATGTGTAAAAATTGCTAAGAAAGTTTTTCATTGGAAGATAAAAGAAAACAATTTACTTTGTTATTGTTTGTGAAAAAACAAAATTTTATTTCCATATAAAGAAACAATTAATGACGTTTTTAAGTTGGACGGAACCGCTTGTGCAAACAAATGGTATACCCATTTGTTTTTCGACAGCTAATTTTTTTGTTTTCTCCGGCGAGTCGAAGATTGTACCACGCAACTATGAGCGAAAAAAAAAAACAAGTATATACGGCCGTTAGTTCGGCCAGGCCGAATCTTATGTACCCTCCACCATGGATTGCGTAGAAACTTCTACGAAAGACTGTCATCCACAATCGAATTACTTGGGTTGTGGTATCTTAAAACTTCTTAACATCGTTTTTTAAATTGTGAGTTAGTCCATACGGTACGTAATGAGCCAGAATTGAAATATGGGGGTCGCTTATATGGGGGCTATATACAACTATGAAATTGATATGGTCCAATTTTTGTGTGATTGGGGATCGATTTATCTGAGGTCTATATATAACTACACTGAAAAAAAAAGCATGCCCGGTTCCAAAGATTTTGTCTTTACTTTAAAAAAGTTGGTATTGATTCCGAGCCAAAGAAGCGGAGAATACAAGTAAGGATACTTTTAAGACACAATTCTCTTTTAAATTTGGGTTTTGTGTACTTGCTTCTAGGAAGCAAATTTTAATTTTTCGCTTTCTCATCTTGTTTTCTTCATATGCTATCAAAGTCCTTTAAAAACGAGTTAACGACAACTTTATTTTCCAAATTAAGACTCGACTTCTAGTAGAAATTATGCTATGTTTCAAGTAAAAAACTTCTTTAAAATAAAGTTTTGAAAAACATGTCCTATATTTGAAGGATTTTTTGCTTTGTAGTCAAGATGCAAAAAGACAACAAACATTTTTAGCCCAAACATTTTTTCTTTCATGTTATGATACCCATTTTTAATTCAAATCACTTAATTATAAGGACAATATGACTTCATTGAAAAGTTTATCGACTTTTGGACAAGGAAAAAAACTTTATATTAGAGAAATGCGTCTTCTATGCTAAGCAAAATTTGCATTCGTATTTTAAAGACACGAAATCTTTGACCTCACGACAATATTTTTTTCAGTGTATAGACCGATATGGACCTAGTTAGGTATGGTTGTTATCGGCCATATTCTAGCACAATGTACCAAATTTCAACTGACTCGGATGAAATTTGCTCCTCCAAGAGGATCCAAAACCAAATCTCGGGATCTGTTTATATGGGGGCTATATATGATTATGGACTGATATGGACCACTTTTGGCATGGTTGTTAAATATCATATACTACCACCACGTACCAAATTTCAACCAGATCGGATGAATTTTAATTCTCCAAAAGGCACCGGAGGTCAAATCTGGGGATCGGTTTATATGGGGGCTATATATAATTATGGACTGATATGAATCAATTCCTGGATACCATATACTAACATCACATACCAAATTTCAACCGAATCGGATGAATTTTGCTCTTCCAAGGGGCTCCGGAGATCAAATCTGGGGATCGGTTTATATGGGGGCTATATGTAATTATGGACCGATGTGGACCAATTTTTGCATGGATGTTCGAGACCATATACTAACACCATGTACCAAATTTCAACCGGATCGGATGAAATTTGCTTCTCTTAGAGGTTCCGCAATCCAAATCGGGGGATCGGTTTATATGGGGGCTATATGTAATTATCACCAATTATTGCATGGGTGTTTGAGGCCATATATTAACACCACGTTCCAAATTTCAGCCGGATCGGATGAATTATAGACTAATATGGACCAAAATGTCGACCGAATCGGATGAAATTTTAATGATATTTAGAGGGCATATACTAATATTATGTACCGAATTTTAAATGGGTCGGATGATATGTACTCCTCCAAGAGTAAGGATACACTTCGAGGAGGATACACTGAAACAAGTATATACGGCCGTAAGTACGGCCAGGCCGAAGCTTATGTACCCTCCACCATGAATTGCGTAGAAACTTTTTCTAAACACTGCCATCCACAATCGAATTACTTAAGTTGCTGTAACGCTTGCCGATGGCAAGGTATCTTAAAACCTCCTAACACCGCCCTCTAAATTGTATGTAAGTCCATACATGGTATATATTAAATCAAAAAAGATCGATTAAATACGTATATAATTCAGTTTGACAAAATTTTCTATAGAAATAAAATTTTGGCAAAATTTTCTATAGAAATAAAATTTTAACAAAATTTCCTATAAAAATAAAATTTTCACAAATTTTCTATAGAAATAAAATTTTGACAAAATTTTCTATAGAAATAAAATTTTGACAAAATGTTCTATAGAAATAAAGTTTTGACAAAATTTTTTATAGAAATTAAATTTTAACAAAATTTTCTATAGAAATAAAATTTTGACAGAATTTTCTATAGAAATAAAATCTTGACAAAATTTTCTATAGAAATAAAATGTTGGTAGATTATTTTTGGCTCGAGTGGCAACCATGATTATGAACCGATATGGACCAATTTTTGTGTGATTGGAGATCGGCTATATATAACTTTTGACCGATATGGACCAATTTTGGTATGGTGGTTAGCGGCCATGTACTAACACCGGGTTCCAAATTTGAACCGCATCAGATGAATTTTGCTCCTCCAAGAGGCTCCGGAGGTCAAATCTGGGGATCGGTTTATATGGGGGCTATATATAATTATGGACCGATATGGACCAATTTTTGCATGGTTGTTAGAGACCATATACCAACACCACGTGCCAAATTTAAGCCGGATCGGATGAAATTTGCTTCTCTTCGAGGCTCCCCAAGCCAAATCGGGGGATCGGTTTATATTGGGGCTATATATAATTATGGACCGATGTGGACCAATTTTTGCATGGGTGTTAGAGACCATATGCCAACACCATGTACCAAATTTTAGCCAGATCGTATGAAATATGCTTCTCTTATAGGCTCTGCAAGCCAAATTTGGGGGTCCGTTTATATGGGGGCTATACGTAAAAGTGGACCGATATGGTCCATTTGCAATACCATCCGACCTACATCAATAACAACTACTTGTGCCAAATTTCAAGTCGATAGCTTGTTTCGTTCGGAAGTTAACGTGATTTCAACAGACGGACGGACGGACGGACGGACGGACGGACATGCTTAGAGCGGTTCAGAATTTCACCACGACCCACAATATATATATATACTTTATGGGGTCTTAGAGCAATAGTTCGATGTGTTACAAACGGAATGACAAAGTTAATATACCCCCATTCTATGGTAGAGGGTATAATAAGAAAGTAACAAATTTCAACCAGATCGGATTCTTTAAGAGTCTCTCGAGATCAAATTAGAAGATCAGTTTATATGGGGATATATATAATTATAGACTAATATGGTCCAAAATTTCGAACGGATCGGATGAAATTTTAATGATATTTAGAGGGCATATACTAATATCATGTACCGAATTTTAAATGGGTCGGATGATATGTACTCCGCCAAGAGGTTGCGAAGGTCAAATCTAGGGATCGGTATATTGGGGCTATATATAATTACAGTCCAATTTTTGAAGGGCATATACTAACATCATAGACAAAATTTCAACAAGATCGGAAGAAATTTTCTCTTCGAGGAAGATACACTGAAAAATATTGCCGTAAGGCCAAAGTTTTCTAAGGCGATATAACGATGTCGGTCTGTCTGCCTTTTGTAATCACGCTACAACCTCTACACAGAAAAAAATTTCACGAACATTTTTCCAATTAAAATCTTAATTGAGTTTTAAAAAATATTCAATTAAAAATTTAATTGATTCAACAAATTTTTTAATTGAAATAAAAATCAATCACACAAATTAATAGTATCAATTAAATATTTAATTGGATCAATTAATTTTTTAATTGACTGTCAATTAATTTTTTAATTGATACTATCATTTCTGTGATTGAAGACATTTCAATTTAAAAATTAATTGGATCAATTAATTTCGTGATTGAATCAGAAACAAATTTTTTTGTGCGTAACAATGAACCTATTGTGCTGAAGATGGACCATATAGATTCAGGTATCAATTTATCTTGGTCTTCTAGAAATCGCAATTTTAGTCTGATCTGCTTGAGATTGGAAATCTAGAGATGTTATGGGGCCAAAAATGTTTGCCGAATTTGGTGTGTATAGGTATATGTTTTGGTATAGCCCCTATCTCCCGATTTGACTTCTATATCCCGATTTGACTTCTTGGGCTACTAGAAATCGCAGCTCATATCCGATTTGCTCGAAATTCAAACGCCAAAAATATTTTAGGCCCATAAATAAGTTCGCTGAATAGGATGTGTATCGGTCCATGTAGACCGATTTCCCGATTTGATTTTTTGGGCTCTAGACACCGCAATTTTTATCCAGAAACAGGTGCGCCGAATATTGTGTGTAGCGGACCATGCTTTTCCATAGCTTCCATATACTAGAGGTGTGCACGTGAGTAATATTTTGCTCACGCTCACGCACACTCACGACGGAGAAATCTTATTCACGCACACTCACGCACGATATTTTTTGGTAGGACTAACGCTCACGCACGAAAATCTTTTAAATGTCGTGACTCACGAAAAATATCGTGACTCACGAAAAATGTCGTAACTCATGAAAAACCTCGTGACTCACGAATAATTTTATGAATAATTTACCTATAGAACCTGACTAAAAACATGAGTATGAGTAAAATCGAGAGCGTTATAAAACTGGTTAACACCTAGGATGTCACTAAAATTATAAATGAATTCAACTCGTAGGCATTTTATGTTCGTAAGCGGGATTATTTTCGTGTGCGTGTTTTTCCGCACACTCACGACGATATTATTTTCGTGACTCACGCACGGCATTTGATTGGTTAATCACTCTCACGCACACTCACGCCGTAGCCGTCAGCTTGACTCACGAATCACGCGTGAGTCATGAACATTTTTGTGAGTCACGACAATTTCGTGTCACGTGCACACCTCTACCATATACACCAATCTCCCGATTTGAATTCTAGAAATCACATGTTTTATTCAATTTACTTGAAACATCAGACGTATCTTAGGCCTACAAATAGGTGTGCCGAATATTGTGTATATAGGTCCGTCTTTCGTTGTAACCACTTTATAAACATATTTTCCGATTTGGCATCTTGGGCTTCTAGACAATTTCGTGTCACGTGCACACCTCTACCATATACACCAATCTCCCGATTTGAATTCTAGAAATCACATGTTTTATTCAATTTACTTGAAACATCAGACGTATCTTAGGCCTACAAATAGGTGTGCCGAATATTGTGTATAAAGGTCCGTCTTTCGTTGTAACCACTTTATAAACATATTTTCCGATTTGGCATCTTGGGCTTCTAGACAATTTCGTGTCACGTGCACACCTCTACCATATACACCAATCTCCCGATTTGAATTCTAGAAATCACATGTTTTATTCAATTTACTTGAAACATCAGACGTATCATAGGCCTACAAATAGGTGTGCCGAATATTGTGTATAAAGGTCCGTCTTTCGTTGTAAACACTTCATAAACATATTTTCCGATTTGGCATCTTGGGCTTCTAGACAATTTCGTGTCACGTGCACACCTCTACCATATACACCAATCTCCCGATTTGAATTCTAGAAATCACATGTTTTATTCAATTTACTTGAAACATCAGACGTATCTTAGGCCTACAAATAGGTGTGCCGAATATTGTGTATAAAGGTCCGTCTTTCGTTGTAAACACTTTATAAACATATTTTCCGATTTGGCATCTTGGGCTTCTAGAAATCACAATTGTAATACGATTTGCTTGAAATTCAAACACCCGAGGTATTTTGGGCCCACATACAGGTGCGCCGAGTATTGTGTGTAATGGTCCATGTTTTGGTATTGCCTCTATATAAACCAATCTACTGAGCTTTTTGTCTTCTTGAGCTTCGAGAAGTAGGATCAGATTTGTCGTGCTTCTTCCTTTTGCTTTAGTTCATATTGAACTTATGTGTATGCACTGAAAAAAAAGCATACTCGGTTCCAAAGATTTTGTATTTACTTTAAAAAATTTGGTATTGATTCCGAGCCAAAGAAGCGGAGAATACAAGTAAGGATACTTTTAAGACACAATTCTCTTTCAAATTTTATTTTTTGTGTACTTGCTTCTAGGAAGCAAATTTTAATTTTTCGCTTTCTCAACTTTTTTCTTCATATGCTATCAAAGTCCTTTAAAAACGAGTTAACGGCAACTTTATTTTCCAAATTAGGACTCGACTTCCAGTAGAAATTATGCTATGTTTGAAGTAAAAAACTTCTTTAAAATAAAGTTTTGAAAAACATGTCCTATATTTGAACGATTTTTTGCTTTGTAGTCAAGATGCAAAAAGACAACAAATTTAAAGACAATTTCATTAAATTTAAAGAATTTTTCTGAATTAATAAAGTCAAGTTGACCTTAGCCTATAAATATTTTCTTTCATGTTAAGATACCAATTTTTAAGTCAAATCACTTTATTATAAGGACAATACGACTTCATTGAAAAGTTTGTCGACTTTTGGACAAGGAAAATAACTTTATTTTAGAGAAATGCGTCTTCTATGCTAAGCAAAATTTGTATTCGTATTTTAAAGACATGAAATCTTTGACCTCACGACAATATTTTTTTCAGTGTGGTCATTGAGCTTTACACCTAAAATGTTTGAGACATACTAAAAAACAGTGAGATTTTATTAAACTAGAGAAAATTTCGAAAAAAAAATCAAATTTAACTACAAACATATTTTTTGTTTCTTTTTTTGCAATAAAAATAATACTCCAGAAACTTTAAATTTAAGTTAGAGAAGCGTACTAGTTGAACCTAGTATCTATCATCGAATCCCCTGAAAGTCTATTTTCAAATAATCCGCTACGATGAAGAATTTTGAAAGGAAACTATTATCATCGACTAGGGGTGAAGGATACATAAGTTTCAGTCTGGCCGAACCCAAGGCTGTACTTACTTGCTTTTATATAAGGCATCATAAGGTTCACCACTCAAGATAAATTTGACATTGGCAAATATTCTCTCTCTTACTTTGCCACTATATGGATGGGTTTTTGCCACAAGCATTTGGGAACTACTGTATTTTGTTCTTCTCATCACTCAGACGATATTGCAGCACTGTAAAATGACTACAAAAGACTCTCCGCGAACAATTAGGTAATGTAATAATGTTACAAATTTGCTAAAGAATTAAATATCCGGGGAAATAAGCACTCAAAATGTTACTCGAAAATTTCACAATTGCATGTAGCATTGTTCTGTTTTTAGTGTCTCTATGTGCATCTGTGAAAGAGAGCGAGAGAGAGAGAGTGTGTGTGTGTGTGTTGGCTTCATGGCTCTATACATTTGAATATCGTTGCGAATGCCCCAGACCATCAGCGATTGTTTTGTGCAACTGTGAATAGCTTCCATCTTTAGTTCTTCGCTATCAAATTATACGAACGCCGGAACAAGTTTTGTCCCGCAAATTACCCTTGCAATAATTTTTGTTGTTATTTCTTTCCTCTAGCGATTTAGCTACTACGGTACCATGTCGGGTAAATATTTATATTTGACGGTAGGATCTGTTTTTAGGGGGGGGGGGGGGATGGCTGATATGGGCCCATTTGTAAGCTAACCCAATTGAATTTTTGTTGTTGTAGTTTTAGTGTCATTGTATGCAAGGGTGTGGTGACTTAAGGCCAAATGCCTTTTGAAAAATTCATGAAAAATTTTGTGCTGTATTGCGTCTGGCGGCAGGCTCAGAACAATGAAAAGAAACTAAATTTAATTATAGTCATTGGATGGTGGTGTAATTAACTTTATCGAAATATGAGGACAAGATTGTTTGGATTTTAGAAATAAGCCCATATGTGTAAGGAAACTGGAGAGATCGATCAAGGATTTTGTGAGCCCGAAAATTTAAATATTTCAAATTTTAACAAGTATATACAACAGTAAATTCGGCCGGGCCGAATTTTAAATACCCACCACCATGAATCAAATATGATAGTTTACTTTGAAAACTCTTCGTCGTAGTGGGTTACTTGATAATATATAGAATTGTAGGGGGTTTCATGACAAATCTTCTCCCAAGGCAGTCAGCTCCCGCAGACAAACCTTAAAGTTTCTACCTATGAAGACCAGATAAGATTCTAGATTTATGAGAACCAATTTTGTTTGAGTTTTAGAGAAATTATAAACATATCGTGTATATGATTAAATTACGCCTTCATTTGAAATCTTAAATGTGTAGATTTTTTTCGCCATTATTTAAATAAATACGATGAGTAAAATCTGGAAATTTTACTTTCAGATTGAAGCAATTTTCATGATCAGTGCGCCTGCTATTTTAGAGAATTTTAGAGTTGAAGAAACGAAAATACTTTATAAGAAAAGGAAATTTCGTTTGTCTAAAATTCCATTATAAATAGATTACTAATTTCCAGCAAATCGGATAAAAACTACGGATTCTAGAAGCCCAAGAAACAAAGCCGGGAGATCGGTGTATACCTCCAGAATTTCAAACAAATCGGCTAGAAAACATAGTCTCTAGACGCCCAAGAAGTAAAAATCGAGAGATCAGTCTATATGGGGGTTATACCAAAAAATGGACCGATATACCTGAATTTCGGCACACTTATTTGTGGTCTAAATATACCTCTAGATTTCGAATTTCAGGCAAATCGGATAATAAATACAGTTTATAGAAGCTCAAGAATTTCAGCCCAAGCGGATGGTAAATATAGTTTCTAGAAGCCCAAGAAGCAAAATCGGGAGATCGGTCTATATGGGGGCTATACCAAAAAATGCACCGATGAGCACCATTTTCGGCACACCTTTTTATGGTCCCAAAAGAACTCTAGATTTTCAATTTCAGGAAAATCGGATAGAAAATATAGTTTCTAGAAGCCCAAGAAGCAAAATCGGGAGATCAGTCTCTATGGGGCCTATATCAAAACATCGACCGATACGGACCATTTTCGACACACCTCCTTATGGTCTTAAAATACCTCTAGATTTTCAATTTCAGACAAATATGATAGAAAATACTGTTTCTAGACGCCTAAGAAGCAAAATCGGGAGATCGGTCTATATGGGGGCTATACCAAAACATGGACCGATACAGACCATTTTCGACACACCCCTTTATGGTCCCAAAATACCTCTGGATTTCCAATTTCAGGCAAATCTGATAAAAACTACTGTTTTTATAGGCCCAAGACCCCAAATCGGGAGGTCGGTTTATATGGGGGCTATACGAAACCATGGACCGATACGGACCATTTTCGACACACCTCTTTATAGTCCCACAATACCTCTAGCTTTCCAATTTCAGGCAAATCGGATGATAAATATAGTTTCTAGACGCCCAAGAAGCAAAATCGGGAGATCGGTCTATATGGGAGCTATATCAAAACATCGACCGATACGGACCATTTTCGACACACCTCCTTATGGTCTTAAAATACCTCTAGATTTTCAATTTTGAGACAAATAGGATAGAAAATACTGTTTCTAGACGCCTAAGAAGCAAAATCGGGAGATCGGTCTATATGGGGGCTATACCAAAACATGGACCGATACAGACCATTTTCGACACACCCCTTTATGGTCTCAAAATACCTCTGGATTTCCAATTTCAGGCAAATCTGATAAAAACTACGGTTTTTATAGGCCCAAGACCCCAAATCGGGAGGTCGGTTTATATGGGGACTATATCAAAACTTGGACCGATATAGCCCATCTTCAAACTTGACCTGCCTGCAAACAAAAAACTAATCTGTGCCAAATTTGGGGACGATAGCGCCATTATTGAAGGCTGTAGCGTGATTACAACAGACAGACAGACAGACAGACGGACATGCTTATATCGTCTTAGAATTTCTCCCTGATCAAGAATATATATACTTTATATAGTCGGAAATCGATATTTCGATGTGTTACAAACGGAATTACAAACTTATTATACCCCCGTCACCATTTTATGGTGGTGGGTATAAAAATTGATTCCACCCATTATAGATAAACTGAAAAGATATTGATCTAGACAAATATAATGATCTAGATTGTGACAAAATTTTCTATAGAAATAAAATTTTGACAAAATGTTCTATAAAAATAAAATTTTGGGAAAATTTTCTATACAAATAAAATTTTGAGAAAATTTTCTATAGAAATACATTTTTTACAAAATTTTCTATAGAAATAAAATGTTGACGAAATTTTCTATAGAAATAAAATTTTGACAAAATTTTCTAGAGAAAATTTTGACAAAATTTTCTAGAGAAAATTTTCTATAGAAATAAAATTTGATACAAATTTTCTATAGAAATAAAATTTTGAGAAAATTTTCTATAGAAATAAAATTTGATACAAATTTTCTCTAGAAATAAAATTTTGAGAAAATTTTTCTCTTAAAATAAAAATAAAATTTTTACAAAATTTTCTAGAGAAAAACTAAATTGTGAGTTAGTCCATACGTGGTATATATTAGACAAAAAAGTTATGTATAGTTAAGTCTACAAATAATTACGAATCGATATGGACTTTTTGTACGGTACGTAGAGAGCCAGAATTGAAATATGGGGGTCGCTTATATGGGGGCTATATACAATTATGAACTTGATATGGACCAATTTTTGTGTGATTGGAAATCGATTTATCTGAGGGATATATATAACTATAGACCGATATGGACCTAGTTAGGCATGATTGTTAACGTCCATATACTAGCACAATGTACCAAATTTCAACTCACTCGGATGAAATTTGCTCCTTCAAGAGGCTCCAAAACCAAATCTCGGGATCGGTTTATATGGGAGCTATATATAATTATGGATCGATGTCGACCAATTTTTGCATTGTTGTTAGAGACCATATACTAACACCATGTACCAAATTTCAGCCGGATCGGATGAAATTTGCTTCTCTTAGAGGATCCGCAAACCAAATCTTTGGATCGGTTTATATGGGGGCTATATATAATTATGGACCGATATGGACCAATTTTTGCATGTTTGTTAAAGAACACATACCAACACCATGTACCAAATTTCAACCGGATCGGATGAATTTTGCTCCTGCAAAAGGCTCCGGAAGACAAATCGGGGGATCGGTTTATATGGGGGCTATATATAATTATGGATCCATGTCGACCAAATTTTGCATTGTTGTTAGAGACCATATACTAACACCATGTACCAAATTTCGGCCGGATCGGATGAAAGAGTCAATAATATTTATTTAAGTCAATAAATTTTATGTCGATTTCATTAATTTTGAGGAATTTTTCTGAATTATTAAAGTCAAGGTGGCCTTAGTTAAAAAAAATCTTTCATATAATGATACCCATTTTGAATTCGAATCACTTAATATGAAGGAGAAAACGATTTGATTGAAAGGTTAATTGAATTTTGGACAAGGGAAACAATTTATAGAGTAATGTGTCTTTTATGGTAAGCAAAATTAGCATTCGTATTTTAAGGACCTCATGACAATATTTTTTTTTTTCAGTGCTGATAAGACTTCATATCAGCCACCATGCACCTGGTTCATGATTAATATATTCCATTTGAAAATGTTTCATAAACTCTTAGATTTTTAGTGGTTGCATATTTAACCCAAGAAAAGCCAAGTAAAACAAAATTATTTTCTTTGTACCATAAAAAAAGAAAACGTGTCCTCCATTCACTATGAAGTAGGTCTTCACAACAGTTATCTGTGAAACTTCCATTCATAAACCCACGGTGAAAACTACTAAAACCAAAATCCATTAGTTGCGAAAAAATTATGAAAAACAAGTATATACGGCCGTAAGTTCGACCAGGCCGAATCTTATGTACCCTCAATCATGGATTGCGTAGAAACTTCTAATAAAGACTGTCATACAAAATTGAATTACTTGGGTTGCGGTAACACTTGCTGATGGTAAAGTATCTTAAAACTTCTTAACACCGTCTTCTATATTGTAAGTTGGTCCGTACAAGGTATATACTAAACAAAAAATGCCGATAAAATACGTATATAATTCAATTTGACAAAATTTTCTATAGAAATAACATATTGACAAACTTTTCTACAGAAATAAAATTTTTAAAAAATTTTCTATAGAAATAACATTTTGACTAAATTTTCTATAGAAATAAAATTTTGACAAAATTTTCTATAGAAATAAAATGTTGACAAAATTTTCTATAGAAATAGAATTTTGACAAAATTTTCTATAGAAATAAAATTTTTAAAAAATTTTCTAAAGAAATAGAATTTTGACAAAATGTTCTATAGAAATAAAATGTTGACAAAATTTTCTTTAGAAATAAAATTTTAACAAAATTTTCTATAGAAATAAAATTTTGACAAAATTTTCTATAGAAATAATATTTTGACAACATTTTCTATAGAAATAAAATTGTGACAAAATGTTCTATAGAAATAGAATTTTGACAAAATTTTCTGTAGAAATTAAATTTTGACAAAATTTTCTATTGAAATTAAATTTTGACAAAATGTTCAATAGAAATAAAATATTGACAAAATTTTCTATAGAAATAAAATTTTACAAAATTTTCTATAGAAATAACATATTGACAAACTTTTCTATAGAAATAAAATTTTGACAAACTTTTCTATAGAAATAAAATTTTGACAAAATTTTCTATAGAAATAAAATTTTGACAAAATTTTCTATAGAAATAAAATTTTGACAAAATTTTCTATAGAAATAAAATTTTGACAAAATTTTCTATAGAAATAAAATTTTGAAAAATTTTTCTATAAAAATAAAATTTTTACAAAATTTTCTATAGAAATAAAATTTTGACAAAATTTTCTATAGAAATAAAATTTTGACAAAATTTTCTATAGAAATACAATTTTGCAAAATTTTCTATTGAAATAAAATGTTGACAAAATTGTCTATAGAAATAAACTTTTGACAAAATTTTCTATAGAAATAAAATTTTCCATAGAAATAAAAATTTGACAAAATTTTCTATAGAAAAAAATATTGACAAAATTTTCTATAGAAATAAAATTTTTAAAAAAATTTTCTATAGAAATAGAATTTTGACAAAATTTTCTATAGAAATAAACTTTTGACAAAATTTTCTACAGAAATAAAATTTTGACAAAATTTTCTATAGAAATAAAATTTTGACAAAATTTTCTATAGAAATACAATTTTGAAAAATTTTCGATAGAAATAAAATTTTGACAAAATTTTCTATAGAAATAAAATTTTCTATAGAAATAAAATTTTGACTAAATTTTATATAGAAATAACATTTTGACAAAATTTTCTATAGAAATTAAATTTTGACAAAATTTTCTATAGAAATAGAATTTTGACAAAATTTTCTATAGAAATAAAATTTTGACAAAATTTTCTATAGAAAAAAAAAATTCTATAGAAATAAAATTTTTAAAAAAAATTTCTATAGAAATAAAATTTTGACAAAATGTTCTATAGACAAAAATTTTGACAAAATTTTCTATAGAAATAAAATTTTTAAAAAAATGTTCTATAGAAATAGAATTTTGACTAAATTTTCTATAGAAAAAAATGTTGACTAAATTTTCTATAGAAATTAAATTTTGACAAAATTTTCTATAGAAATAAAATTTTGACAAAATTTTCTATAGAAATAGAATTTTGACAAAATTTTCTACAGAAATAAAATTTTTAAAAAATTTTCTAAAGAAATAGAATTTTGACAAAATGTTCTATAGAAATAAAATTTTGACAAAATTTTCTTTAGAAATAAAATGTTAACAAAATTTTCTATAGAAATAAAATTTTGACAAAATTTTCTATAGAAATAAAATTTTGACAACATTTTCTATAGAAATAAAGTTTTTGGCAAAATGTTCGATAGAAATAAAATTTTGACAAAATGTTCTATAGAAATAGAATTTTGACAAAAGTTTCTGTAGAAATTAAATTTTTACAAAATTTCCTATAGAAATTAAATTTTGACAAAATTTTCAATAGAAATAAAATATTGACAAAATTTTCTATAGAAATAAAATTTTACAAAATTTTCTATAGAAATAAAATTTTAACAAAATTTTCTATAGAAATAAAATTTTGACAAAATTTTCTATAGAAATAAAATTTTGACAAAATTTTCTATTGAAATAAAATTTTGACTAAATTTTCTATAGAAATAAATTTTTGCAAAATTTTCTATTGAAATAAAATGTTGACAAAATTGTCTATAGAAATAAACTTTTGACAAAATTTTCTATAGAAATAAAATTTTCCATAGAAATAAAATTTTGACAAAATGTTCTATAGACAAAAATTTTGACAAAATTTTCTATAGAAATAAAATTTTTAAAAAAATGTTCTATAGAAATAGAATTTTGACTAAATTTTCTATAGAAAAAAATGTTGACTAAATTTTCTATAGAAATTAAATTTTGACAAAATTTTCTATAGAAATAAAATTTTGACAAAATTTTCTATAGAAATAGAATTTTGACAAAATTTTCTACAGAAATAAAATTTTTAAAAAATTTTCTAAAGAAATAGAATTTTGACAAAATGTTCTATAGAAATAAAATTTTGACAAAATTTTCTTTAGAAATAAAATGTAACAAAATTTTCTATAGAAATAAAATTTTGACAAAATTTTCTATAGAAATAAAATTTTGACAACATTTTCTATAGAAATAAAGTTTTTGGCAAAATGTTCGATAGAAATAAAATTTTGACAAAATGTTCTATAGAAATAGAATTTTGACAAAAGTTTCTGTAGAAATTAAATTTTTACAATATTTCCTATAGAAATTAAATTTTGACAAAATTTTCAATAGAAATAAAATATTGACAAAATTTTCTATAGAAATAAAATTTTACAAAATTTTCTATAGAAATAAAATTTTAACAAAATTTTCTATAGAAATAAAATTTTGACAAAATTTTCTATAGAAATAAAATTTTGACAAAATTTTCTATTGAAATAAAATTTTGACTAAATTTTCTATAGAAATAAATTTTTGCAAAATTTTCTATTGAAATAAAATGTTGACAAAATTGTCTATAGAAATAAACTTTTGACAAAATTTTCTATAGAAATAAAATTTTCCATAGAAATAAAAATTTGACAAAATTTTCTATAGAAAAAAATATTGACAAAATTTTCTATAGAAATAAAATTTTTAAAAAAATTTTCTATAGAAATAGAATTTTGACAAAATTTTCTATAGAAATAAACTTTTGACAAAATTTTCTACAGAAATAAAATTTTGACAAAATTTTCTATAGAAATAAAATTTTGACAAAATTTTCTATAGAAATACAATTTTGAAAAATTTTCGATAGAAATAAAATTTTGACAAAATTTTCTATAGAAATAAAATTTTCTATAGAAATAAAATTTTGACTAAATTTTATATAGAAATAACATTTTGACAAAATTTTCTATAGAAATTAAATTTTGACAAAATTTTCTATAGAAATAGAATTTTGACAAAATTTTCTATAGAAATAAAATTTTGACAAAATTTTCTATAGAAAAAAAAAAAATTCTATAGAAATAAAATTTTAAAAAAAAATTTCTATAGAAATAAAATTTTGACAAAATGTTCTATAGACAAAAATTTTGACAAAATTTTCTATAGAAATAAAATTTTTAAAAAAATGTTCTATAGAAATAGAATTTTGACTAAATTTTCTATAGAAAAAAATGTTGACTAAATTTTCTATAGAAATTAAATTTTGACAAAATTTTCTATAGAAATAAAATTTTGACAAAATTTTCTATAGAAATAGAATTTTGACAAAATTTTCTACAGAAATAAAATTTTTAAAAAATTTTCTAAAGAAATAGAATTTTGACAAAATGTTCTATAGAAATAAAATTTTGACAAAATTTTCTTTAGAAATAAAATGTTAACAAAATTTTCTATAGAAATAAAATTTTGACAAAATTTTCTATAGAAATAAAATTTTGACAACATTTTCTATAGAAATAAAGTTTTTGGCAAAATGTTCGATAGAAATAAAATTTTGACAAAATGTTCTATAGAAATAGAATTTTGACAAAATTTTCTGTAGAAATTAAATTTTTACAAAATTTCCTATAGAAATTAAATTTTGACAAAATTTTCAATAGAAGTAAAATATTGACAAAATTTTCTATAGAAATAAAATTTTACAAAATTTTCTATAGAAATAAAATTTTAACAAAATTTTCTATAGAAATAAAATTTTGACAAAATTTTCTATAGAAATAAAATTTTGACAAAATTTTCTATTGAAATAAAATTTTGACTAAATTTTCTATAGAAATAAATTTTTGACAAAGTTTTCTATAGAAATAAAGTTTTGACAAAATTTTCGATAGAAATAAAATTTTGAAAAAATTTTCTATAGAAATAAAATTTTGACAAAATTTTCTATAGAAATAAAATTTTGACAAAATTTTCTATAGAAATTAAATTTTGACAAAATTTTCTATAGAAATTAAATTTTGACAAAATTTTCTATAAAAATTAAATTTTAACATAATTTTCTATAGAAATAAAATTTTTAAAAAAAATTTCTATAGAAATAAAATTTTGACAAAAATTTCTATAAAAATAAAAAAAAATTCTATAGAAATAGAATTTTGACAAAATGTTCTATAGAAATAAAATTTTGACAAAATTTTCTTTAGAAATAAAATGTTAACAAAATTTTCTATAGAAATAAAATTTTGACAAAATTTTCTATAGAAATACAATTTTGACAAAATTTTCTATAGAAATAGAACTTTGACAAAATTTTTTATAGAAATAGAATTTTGACAAAATTTTCTATAGAAATAAAATTTTGGTAGATTATTTTTGGCGATATGGACCAATTTTTGTGTGATTGGCGATCGGCTACAAAAACCTATAGATCGATATGGACCAATTTTTGCGTGACTATTAGTTGTCCTATACTAGCGCAATATACCAAATTTCAACCGAATCGGATGAATTTTGCTACTCAAAGAGGTTCCGGAGGTCAAATCTGGGGATCGAGTTATATGGGGGCTATATATAATTATGGTTCGTTATGGACCAATTTTTAGATACCATATAAAGGGTGATTTGTTAAGAGCTTGATAACTTTTTTTTAAAAAAAAACGCATAAAATTTGCAAAATCTCATCGGTTCTTTATTTGAAACGTTAGATTGGTCCATGACATTTACTTTTTGAAGATAATTTCATTTAAATGTTGACCGCGGCTGCGTCTTAGGTGGTCCATTCGGAAAGTTGCTGGCTTATTTCTGTAGACTTTAGACTTGACGTAGCCCCACAAAAAATAGTCTAAAGGCGTCAAATCGCATGATCTTGGTGGCCAACTTACCGGTCCATTTCTTGAGATGAATTGTTCTCCGAAGTTTTCCCTCAAAATGGCCATAGAATCGCGAGCTGTGTGGCATGTAGCGCCATCTTGTTGAAACCACATGTCAACCAAGTTCAGTTCTTCCATTTTTGGCAACAAAAAGTTTGTTAGCATCGAACGATAGCGATCGCCATTCACCGTAACGTTGCGTCCAACAGCATCTTTGAAAAAATACGGTCCAATGATTCCACCAGCGTACAAACCACACCAAACAGTGCATTTTTCGGGATGCATGGGCAGTTCTTGAACGGCTTCTGGTTGCTCTTCACTCCAAATGCGGCAATTTTGCTTATTTACGTAGCCATTCAACCAGAAATGAGCCTCATCGCTGAACAAAATTTGTCGATAAAAAAGCGGATTTTCTGCCAACTTTTCTAGGGCCCATTCACTGAAAATTCGACGTTGTGGCAGATCGTTCGGCTATTCATGATGAAATGTCAAAGCATACTGAGCATCTTTCTCTTTGACACCATGTCTGAAATCCCACGTGATCTGTCAAATACTAATGCATGAAAATCCTAACCTCAAAAGAATCACCCTTTACTAACACCACGCACCATATTTCAACCGGATCGGATGAATTGTGCTCTTTCAAGAGGCTCCGCAAGCCAAGTCTAAGGGTCGGTTTATATGGAGTCTATACGTGAAAGTGGTCCGATATGCAATATTTCGATGTGTTACCAACGGAATGACAAAGCTAATATACCCCCCATCCTATGGTGGAGGGTATAAAAAGTATGAGAGAAAGCTAACCAGATTTGGTGGCATTACTTTGGTATTTTTTAGTATGACAGGCATGCCGGCTTTCAAAAGTAATCACACAAAACTACGAACCTGTTAGCGTCATTCATTCGTATTTTTGCCATTCATTCAAGGCACTATCGCATCCACCTCATCATTTACCGCATTACAAAAACCAAAACTCAGACAAAAAAGAAAAACTCTTAGTAAATAACGGTTGGGGGTTGATACCAGAACAGGATCGTGGTAATCACTTGCACTGAAAAAAATATTTACCTGATATTAAAAATATGCAACCTAAATTTTAGGATGCGCTATATACAAAGTATTAAGGAAAAATTCTTTAAAATAACGAAATTTTAATTAAAATAATTTTTTTTTCATTGCTTCAAAAATGTTCTTCATTAAATTTAGGACACAAATTTTGAAAATTTACCTCCCTTCGTTACATCCGTATGTCTTTGAACTAAAGCAAAAATTCTTTAAAGTAAAGAAGTACATTTTTGATTTAAAGAAATCGTCTTTAAATTAACTGAAATATTGAATCTTAGATTTGAGATAAAAACGCTTTAAATATTTTGGTTTAAAGTGTTGTTAGGAACTAAGAAAATATTGTTTATTTTGAAGTATCATTTTTATGTGAATAGCTTTAGTAGTATGAAAATGAAAATTTCTATTCTAATTTAATTCTATTCGTCCAAGATTTAAAACCACATAGGTCGCTAAAAAAAGTCTTTATTTTAAAGAAGTCACATCTTTGACTCGGAATCAATACCAAAATCCATAAGGGAAAGTCGAAATCTTTGGATGCAAGTAAACTTTTTGTTGAGTGTTGATGAAATCCAGAAAAGTTTAATTTAAATTATTTATTTATTTTTTTGAAATTAAGAAAAAACTTTTACTTCAAACTACCAACTTCCTTAAGGAAAGGTCCAAATACACATTTTTTTATAGGATGGGGGGTACATTAACTTTGTCATTCCGTTTGTAACACATCGAAATATTGCTCTAAGACCCCATATTGTGTATATATTCTGGGTCGTGGTGAAATTCTGAGTCGATCTAAGCATGTCCGTCCGTTTGTTGAAATTACGCTAACTTCCGAACAAAACAAGCTATCGACTTGAAACTTGGCACAAGTTGTTGTTATTGATGTAGGTCAGATGGCATTGAAAATGGGCCATATAGGACCACTTTTACGTATAGCCCCCATATAAACCGTCGCTCAGATTTGGATTGCGGAGCCCCTTGGAGGATCAAAATTCATCCGATCCGGTTGAAATTTGGTACATGGTATTTGTATATGGTCTCTCACAACCATGCAAAAATTAGTCCAAATCGGTCCATAATTATATATAGCTCCCATATAAACCGATCCCCACATTTGGCTTGCGAAGCCTCTAAGAGAAGCAAATTTTATCCGATGCGGCTGAACTTTGGTACATAGTGCTAGCATATGGTCCTTAACAAACATGCAAAAATTGATCCACATTGGTCCATAATTATATATAGCCCCCATATAAACCTATCCCCAGATTTGGTTTGCGGAGCCTCTAAGAGAAGCAAATTCCATCCGATCCGGCTGAAATTTGGTACATCGGTCCATAATTATTTATAGCCTCCATATAAAGCGAACCCCATTTGAACTCCGGAGCCTCTTGCAGGAACACAATTCATCCGATCCAGTTGAAATTTGGTACGTGGTGTTAGTATATGGTTCCTAACAACCATGCAAGAATTGGTCCATATCGGTCCATAATTATATATATCCCCCATATAAACCGTTCCCCAGATTTGATCTCCAGAGTCTCTTGGAGAAGCAAAATTCATCCGATCCGGTTGAAATTTGAAACGTGGTGTTAGTATATGGCCGCTAATAACCATGCCAAAATTGGTCCATATCGGTCTATAGGTACACTGAAAAAATTATTTACGTGATATTAAATATTACACAACCTCAATTTTAGGATGCGCAATTTACACACTTTTAAGGAAACATTTCTTTAAAATAATGAAATTTTAATTAAAAGGTTATAATCATTGCTTCAGACAATTTTTTCCTTAAATGTAGGACACACATTTTGAAAATTTGCATCCTTTCGTTAAAGTTGCATGTCTTTGAACTAAGGCTAATTTTTCTTAAAATAAAGAAACACATTTTTGATTTAAAGAAATTGTCCTTAAATTAACTGAAATATTGAAACATAAGATTTAAGATAAAAACGCTTCAAATATAGGCTAAGACTTTTTTTTAGAATTTAGCATCATTGGTTTAAAGTTTTTTTTGGAATTAAGAAAATATTTTTTACTTCGAAGTATCCGTCGTAATTTGGATTTTTTAACTGGTATTTGTTTGTTCGTGAATAGCTTTGTTAATATACCGGAAAAATAGAATGAAAATTCGATTAAAGACATGTGTATCCTAATTTTAAATTTATAGATCCTAGATTCAAAGCCAGATAGGTCGCAAACAAATTTCCTTATTTTAAAGAACCCGCATCTTTGGCTCGGAATCAATACCAAAATCCTTAAAGGAATGTCACAATCTTTGGAACCAAGTAAATTTTGTCAAAATTTTATTTCTATAGATACGATTGTCTAAATTTTATTTCTATGGAAAATTTTTTGTCAAAGTTTTATTTCTATAGAAAATTTTGTTAAAATATTGTTTCTACAGAAAATTTTGTCAAAATGTTGTTTCTACAGAAAATTTTGTTAAAATTTTATTTCTGTAGAAAATATTGTCTAAATTTATTTCTATAGAAAATGTTGTCCAAATTTTATTTCTATAGAAAATTTTGACCAAATTCTATTTCTATAAAAAATTTTGTCAAAACTTTATTGTAATAGAAAATTTTGTCAAAACTTTCTATAGAAAATTTTGTCAACATTTTTTTCTTTTGAAAGTTTTGTTGAAATTTTATTTCTTTAGAATATTTTGTAAAAGTTTTATTTCTATAGAAAATTTTGTCAAAATTTTATTTCTGTAGAAAATTTTGTCAAAATTTTATTTCTATAGAAAATTTTGTCAACATTTTATTACTATAGAAAATTTTATAAGAATTTTATTATGATTTTTTGACAAAATTTTGTCAAAATATTATTTCTATAGAATATTTGTCAAAATTTTATTTCTACATAAAATTTTGTCAAAATTTTATTTCTGTAGAAAATTTTGTCACAATTTTATTCCTATAGAAAATATTGTCCAAATTTTATTTCTATAGAAAATTTTGTCCAAATTTTATTTCTACAGAAAATGTTATTTCTGTAGAAAATTTTATCAAAATTTTATTTCTATAGAAAATATTGTATAAATTTTATTTCTATAGAAAATGTTATTCAAATTTTATTTCTATAGAAAATTTTGTCAAAATTTTATTTCTATAGAAAATTTTGTCAAAATTTTATTTCTACAGAAAATTTTGTCAAAATTTTAGTTTTATAGAAAATTTTATTTCTGTAGAAAATTTTATCAAAATTTTATTTCTATAGAAAATTTTGTCAAAATTTTATTTGTATAGAAAATTTTGTCATTATTTTTTGACGAATTGACTGAATTTGACTGAAATTTGAAATCTAGAGGTATTTTATGACCATAGAGAAGTGTGCCAAAAATGGTGAGTATCGGTCCATGTTTTGGTATAGCCCCCATATAGACCGATCTGCCGATTTTACTTCTTGGGCTTATAGAAACCGCAGTTTTTAACCAATTTACCTGAAAATGGAAATCGAGAGGTACTTTAGAATCGTAAAGAGGTGTGCCAAAAATGGCGAACATCGGTCCATGTTTTGGTATGGTCCCCATATAAACCAACCTCCCGATTTGGGGTCTTGGGCTTATAGAAACCGTAGTTTTTTTCCAATTTGCCTGAAATTGAAAATCTAGAGGTACTTGAGGACCATCAAAAGGTGTGCCGAAAATAGTTCGTATCGTTCCACGTTTTGGTATAGCCCCCATAAGACCGATCTTCCGATTTTACATCTTGGGTTTATATAATCCGTAGTTTATATACAATTTGCCTGAAATTGGAAATTTATAGGTAGTTTAGCACCATAAAGAGGTGTGCCACAAGTGGTGAGTATCGGTTCATGTTTTGGTATAGCCCCCATATAGACCGATATGGCGATTTTACTTCTTGGACTTCTAGAATCCGAAGTTTTTATCCAATTTGCCTGAAATCGGAAATCTAGAGTTATTTTCGGGCCATAAAGAGGTGTGCCGAAAACGGTGAGTATCAGTCCATATTTTAGTATAGCCCCCATAAGAACGATCTCACGATTTAACTACTTGGGTTTCTAGAAACCGTAGTTTTTATCCGATTTGCCTGAAATTGTAAATATACTAGTATTTTAGGCTCACAAAAACGTGTAACGGATTAAGTTTTTATCGCTCAATTTGGTAATGCCTCCATATAGACCGACTTCACTTCTTGAGGGTATAGAAGGCGCACTGATCATGAAAATTGCTTGAAACTCAATGTAAAGTTTCCAGATTTTACTTCTCGAGCGAAAATCTACTGACTTAAGATTTCAAATGAAGACGTTATTTTATAATTTTCTTGCACACTTACAAGAGATGTTAAGGATTCCTCTAAAACTCAAACAAAAATGGTTCTTATTCTATAGAAAATTTTGTCAAAATATTATTTCTGTAGAAAATGTTGTCAAACTTTTATTTCTATAGAAAATTTTGTCAAAATTTTATTCCTACAGAAAATTTTGTCAAAATTTTATTTCTGTAGAAATTTTGTCACAATTTTATTTCTATAGAAAATGTTGCCACAATTTTATTTCTGTAGAAAATGTTGCCACAATTGTATTTCTATAGAAAATTTTGTCAAAATTTTATTTTTATAGAAAATTTTATCAAAATTTTATTCCTTTAGAAAATGTTGTCCAAATTGTATTTCTATAGAAAATTTAGTCAAATGTTTATTTCTGTAGAAAATTTTGTCAACATTTTATTTCTATAGAAAATTTTGCCACAATTTTATTTCTATAGAAAATATTCTATAAATTTTATTTCTATAGAGTATTTTATCCAAATTTTATTTCTATAGAAAAATTTGTCCAAATTTGATTTCTATAGAACATTTTGTCAAATTTTTATTTCTGTAAAAAATTTTTTCAAAATTTTATTTTTATAGAAAACTTTGTCAAAATTTTATTTTTATAGAAAATTTTATCAAAATTTTATTTCTATAGAAAATTTTGTCAAAATTTTATTTCTATAGAAAATTTTGTCAAAATTTTATTTCTATAGAAAATTTTGTCAAAATTTTATTTCTGTAGAAAATTTTGCCACAATTTTATTTCTATAGATAAAATTGTCCAAATTTTATTTCTATAGAAAATTTTAGCCAAATTTTATTTCATTAAAAAAAGTTGTCAAAATTTTATTTCTACAAAAAATGTTGTCAAATTTTATTTCTGTAGAAAATTTTGTCAAAATTTTATTTTTATAGAAAATTTTATCAAAATTTTATTCCTTTAGAAAATATTGTCCAAATTGTATTTCTATAGAAAATTTAGTCAAATGTTTATTTCTGTAGAAAATTTTGTCAACATTTTATTTCTATAGAAAATTTTGCCACAATTTTATTTCTATAGAAAATATTCTATAAATTTTATTTCTATAGAGAATTTTATCCAAATTTTATTTCTATAGAAAAATTTGTCCAAATTTGATTTCTATAGAACATTTTGTCAAATTTTTATTTCTGTAAAAAATTTTGTCAAAATTTTATTTTTATAGAAAACTTTGTCAAAATTTTATTTTTATAGAAAATTTTATCAAAATTTTATTTCTATAGAAAATTTTGCCAAAATTTTATTTCTATAGAAAATTTTGTCAAAATTTTATTTCTATAGAAAATTTTGTCAAAATTTTAGTTCTATAGAAAATTTTGTCAAAATTTTATTTCTATAGAAAATTTTGTCAAAATTTTAGTTCTATAGAAAATTTTGTCAAAATTTTAGTTCTATAGAAAATTTTGTAAGCATTTCTTTCTTTAGAAAATTTTGTTAAAATTTTATTTCTTTTTGTCAAAATTTTATTTCTATAGAAAATTTTGTCAAAATTTTATTTTTGTAGAAAATTTTGCCACAATTTTATTTCTATAGATAAAATTGTCCAAATTTTATTTCTATAGAAAATTTTAGCCAAATTTTATTTCATTAAAAAAATTTGTCAAAATTTTAATTTCTGTAGAAAATTTTGTCAAAATTTTATTTCTATAGAAAATTTTGCCACAATTTTATTTCTGTAGAAAATTTTGTCAAAATTTTATTTTTATAGAAAATTTTATCAAAAATTTATTCCTTTAGAAAATTTTATCCAAATTTTATTTCTATAGAAAATTTAGTCAAATGTTTATTTCTGTAGAAAATTTTGTCAAAATTTTATTTCTATAGAAAATTTTGCCACAATTTTATTTTTAAAGAAAATTTTATCAAAATTTTATTTCTATAGAAAATTTTGTCAAAATTTTATTTTTATAGAAAATTTTGTCAAAATTTTATTTCTATAGAAAATTTTGTCAAAATTTTTTTTCTATAGAAAATTTTGTCAAAATTTTATTTCTATAGAAAATTTTGTAAGCATTTCTTTCTTTAGAAAATTTTGTTAAAATTTTATTTCTTTGGAATGTTTTATTAAAGTTTTATTTCTAAAGCACATTTTGTCAAAATTTTATTACTATTGAAAATTTTATCAGAATTTTATCACAATAGAAAATTTTGTCAAAATATTATCTCTATAATTTTTTTTTTTTCAAAATTTTATTTCTTTAGAAATTTTTGTCAAAATTTTATTTCTATAGAAAATTTTGTTTGTTTAAAAAATCGAACATGCTTGCTTGTAATTTACATTGGCTTGATTCGCTTTGTTGTACTTCCTGAAATAATGCTGTAATTCAGAAAATGTACGAGTATTCTCGAGTGTAACGTGTGATAACGACCTAAAATTGGAAAGGAATCTAAGTCAGACGTATTTATCATCGTTATATTTTAAATTCTCTGCATAGGCAATCCACCTCCAAAGGCTTTTTAGGCGTTCAAAAATAACATTTTTTGTTTGATTTGAGGGAAGTGTTCCGTAAAGATAAACTTCTTAGGAAATTTGGCATTCATATTTCATATGAAGGTTGAAAAATATACCAAATTTGTCGCTGGGGTACCACGGTTCCTTTTTATATTTAAATAGTATCAAAACAAGTACAAAAGTGTCAACTTTATCAACCCTGGTATAACTTCAGAGATATCAAAATTTACTATACAGCTGCCAGTTGACAGACTTCGACAAGCTTGACGTTGGCCAATTTTCGATTTCCCTAAAAAATTTTCAAATTTCTGGACATTCCCTATCAAATCCCCAAGTCCGTAGCTCAAAAATTTTGTTACCATTCCCGAAAAAAAATCCAAATTTGGGCACAATGCCCAAATCCCGCAAACACTGGTCAATATTACAATATATTACAAACGTATAATAGATGATATAAAAATAATAGATGATATAAAAATTCCACACTCCTTGTCGTTGAATATTTGACCTGTGTAACCAGTACTTCCAGTTTCTTAGCACACAGTGAAACCTCTCAAAAATGAACACTCATGGTCGTCTAAATATTTTTTTTTTCCTATTTGGAAGATATCCAGTTTTAGGGCTTAATTTTAAAGTGTTAGCATAGCGATATTGGGTTTTCATAGCATCCAAGTTTGAGAGGCTTCACTGTACTTGACTATCAGTCATCCCAATACGATTTCTTTTAAAATACCCATTTTGGTTGACTTTTTCGATGTCAATGAATAGCCATTCAAGCGACTGTCTACAACCATCTATTGCACCATCTACTTCCAGTAAAATAAGTTTCCAAACTTTTGTGCATTCTCAATCCCCATTCCCATAGCCATTGTTAATTTCAAATGATTGCGGCTACGATTTTTTCCTTATAGAAAAACTGTAGTTATTGTGGGCGAAAAGTTGTTTGAAACTTTATGGACAACATCATAGCAACCATCAGTCCACCAAGTTTATGGATAGAGGCGGAATATTGGTAGCCTGTTTCTATTCATACATCCATGGGGATGGCATTCCTTTAGAAAAGTTTCAGCCCCATATCTGTAGTTGCGGTCAGGCCAGGAGTTTTATTTGAATTAGAGGTGTGCACGTGAGTAATAGTTTACTCACGCTCACGCACACTCACGACGGAAAAATCTAACGCACGAAAATGTCACGCACGAAAATGTCGTGACTCACGAAAAATACCGTGACTCACGAAAAATATCGTGACTCAAGAAATATCGCGACTCACGCGTGAATCACGAAAAATTTCGTGAGTCACGACAATTTCGTCTCACGTGCACACCTCTAATTTGAATATTTTTGTGAATGTAATTTTGTGTAAAAGCCCAGCCCAGCTAAGTAAGGACTAAGAATCATTTCAAATACTCACTCACATTCAATTACATTTCCATGAGGACGATTTACGTTATTGCTCACTTTAATCGCTATGATGGGATATCAGCTTTGAATAAAATGGGTTGATGGACGATTTGTAAGTGTGCCTTAAAGATGACATTTAACATTGTGAAAAGGTGATATTTAATACACACAAAATTTTTTTTTCTGATTCAATCACGAAATTAATTGATCCAATTAATTTTTTAATTGAAATGTCTTCAATCACAGAAATGATAGTATCAATTAAAAAATTAATTGATCCAATTAAAAAATTAATTGATACTATTAATTTTTGTGATTGATTTTTGTTTCAATTAAAAAATTTGTTGATTCAATTAAATTTTTAATTGAATATTTTTTAAAACTCAATTAAAATTTTAATTGGAAAATTTTTCGGGAAATTTTTTTCTGTGTATAGAAAAGTTGAAGAGGTTTCAATATCAAAACCGGTGTACCGGTTTATCTTTTTGTCACAATTTTATTTCTATAGAAAATTTTGTCAACATTTTATTTTTATAGAGAACTTTGTCAAAATTTTATTTCTATAGAAAATTTTGTCAACATTTTATTGTTATAGAAATTTTTGTTAAAATTTTATTTCAATAAATTTTTTTTGCCAAATTTTATTATGATAGAAAATTTTATCAAAATTTTATTTCCATAGAAAATTTTGTCAAAATTTTATTTCTATAGAAAATTTTATCAACATTTTATTTCTATAGAAAATTTTGTCAAAATTTTATTTCTATAGAAATTCTTGTTAAAATTTTATATCTATAGAAACTTTTGTCAAAATTTTATTTTGATAAACAATTTTATCAAAATTGTATTTCTATAGAAAATTTTATCAAAATTTTATTTCTATAAAAAATTTTGTCAAAAGTTTATTTCTATAGAAAATGTTGTCAACATTTTAATTTGGTAGAAAATTTTATTTTTATAGAAAATTTTGTCAAAATTTTATTTCTATAAACAGTTTTGTCAAAATTTTATTTCTATAAACAGTTTTGTCAAAATTTTATTTCTATGGAAAATTTCGTTAAGATTTTATTATGTTAGAAAATTTTATCAAAATTTTATTTCTGTTAAAAATTTATTTCTATAGAAAATTTTGTCAAAATTTTATACCTGTAAAATTTCAATATTTTATTTCTATAGAAAATTTTATCAAAATTTTATTTCTATAGAAAATTTTGTCAACATTTTATTTTGGTAGAAAATTTTATTTTTATAGAAAATTTTGTAAACAATTTATTGTTATAGAATTTTTTGTTAAAATTTTATTTCAATAAGTTTTTTTTTGCGAAATTTTATTTTAATAGAATATTTTATCAAAATTTTATTTCAATAGAAAATTTTGCCAAAATTTTATTTCTATAGAAAATTTTGTCAACATTTTATTTCTATAGAATATTTTGTCAAAATTTTATTTTGATAGAAAATTTTATCAAAATTGTATTTCTATAGCAAATTTTATCAAAATTTTATTTTAATAGAAAATTCGGTTTAAATATTTTTTCTATAGAAAATTTTGTCAACATTTTATTTTGGTAGAAAATTTTGTCAACATTTTATTTCTATAGACAATTTTGTCAACATTTTATTTCTATAGAAAATCTTGTCAAAATTTAATTTCTATAGAGAATTTGTTCACAATTTTATTTCTATAGAAAATTTTGTCAAAATTTTATTTCTATGGAGAATTTTATCAAAATATTATTTCTATAGAAAATTTTGTCAAAATTTTATTTCTATGGAGAATTTTATCAACATTTTATTTCTATAGAAAATTTTGTCAAAATTTTATCTTGTGAAAATCCCATTTTCGGTGGACCGGTAAAACAGGTATTTTTGCAAAATTTTATAAAGGATTTTGTCAAAATTTTATTTCTTTAGAAAAATTTCTATAGAAATAAAATTTTGACAATTTTTTTTTTTTTTTGTAAATAAAATTTTGAAAACATTTTTTATTGAAATAAAATTTTGACAAAATTTTCTATAGAAATAAAATGTTGATAAAATTCTCCATAGAAATAAAATTTTGACAAAATTTTCTATAGAAATAATATTTTGATAAAATTCTCCATAGAAATAAAATTTTGACAAAATTTTCTATAGAAATAAAATTGTGAACAAATTCTCTATAGAAATAAAATTTTGACAAGATTTTCTATAGAAATAAAATGTTGACAAAATTGTCTATAGAAATAAAATTTTGACAAAATTTTCTACCAAAATAAAATGTTGACAAAATTTTCTATAGAAAAAATATTTAAACCGAATTTTCTATTAAAATAAAATTTTGTTAAAATTTGCTATAGAAATACAATTTTGATAAAATTTTCTATCAAAATAAAATTTTGACCAAATATTCTTTAGAAATAAAATGTTGACAAAATTTTCTATAGAAATAAAATTTTGGCAAAATTTTCTATTGAAATAAAATTTTGATAAAATATTCTATTAAAATAAAATTTCGCAAAAAAAACTTATTGAAATAAAATTTTAACAAAAAATTCTATAACAATAAATTGTTTACAAAATTTTCTATAAAAATAAAATTTTCTACCAAAATAAAATGTTGACAAAATTTTCTATAGAAATAAAATTTTGATAAAATTTTCTATAGAAATAAAATATTGAAATTTTACAGGTATAAAATTTTGACAAAATTTTCTATAGAAATAAATTTTTAACAGAAATAAAATTTTGATAAAATTTTCTAACATAATAAAATCTTAACGAAATTTTCTATAGAAATAAAATTTTGACAAAATTTTCCATAGAAATAAAATTTTGACAAAACTGTTTATAGAAATAAAATTTTGACAAAATTTTCTATAAAAATAAAATTTTCTACCAAATTAAAATGTTGACAACATTTTCTATAGAAATAAACTTTTGACAAAATTTTTTATAGAAATAAAATTTTGATAAAATTTTCTATAGAAATAAAATTTTGACAAAATTTTCTATAGAAATAAAATTTTGACAAAATTTTCTATAGAAATAAAATTTTGACAAAATTTTCGATAGAAATAAAATTTTGACAAAATTTTCTATAGAAATGAAATTTTGACAAAATTTTCTATAGAAATAAAATTTTGACAAAATTTTCTATAGAAATAAAATTTTGAGAAAATTTTCTATAGTAATAAAATTTTGAGAAATTTTTCTATAGTAACAAAACTTTAACAAAATTTTCTATAGAAATAAATTTTTTGCATAACTACAGGTATTTTTGCAAAATTTTATAAAGGATTTTGTCAAAATTTTATTTCTTTAGAAAATTTTCTACAGAAATAAAATTTTGACAATTTTTTTTTTGTAAATAAAATTTTGAAAACATTTTTTATTGAAATAAAATTTTGACAAAATTTTCTATAGAAATAAAATGTTGACAAAATTTTCTAAGGAATTAAATTTTGACAAAATTTTCTATAGTAATAAAATTTTGAGAAATTTTTCTATAGTAATAAAACTTTGACAAAATTTTCTATAGAAATACAATTTTTGCATAACTTCCTATAGAAATAAAATTTTGATAACATTGACAAAATTTTTCTATAGGAATAAAATGTTGACTACATTTTCTATAGAAAAAAAATGATAAATTTTTCTATAGAAAAAATAAGTAAGTAAAGTATAAAGTCGGGCGGGGTCGACTATATTATACCCTTCACCCTTATGTAGACCCAAATTTGTGTTACCGTATCCACTCCTTCAAATTTGTTGGGAGTTATTATCAAAATTTATATTCCTATATACAAATATTTATATCTGAAACGATTTGGAGACAATTTTTTGTACTTCTACAAATTGCTAGAATTAAAAATTAAATCGGCTAACACCCTGGGATAAAACATATACATATGTATTCGAGATATAGGACAATTTGAGTAATATTTAAAATTTTTGCTACTTAGCAGTGGCGAATTTACAAGGATATTGCTCAAATCTCGCCAATATATATAGTCAATTGTGGGATGTGATATATTATTTGGCCAATTCGGGTGATATTTCTACAAGTCGGAGCTCTATTTAAAATTCGACCATTCTGTGGAATGTTTGGCATAACAGTGTGTAGGATATGACTACGATATGGGGAAATCATCACAGAATTTTGTGTAAAATGTGGGTATTTTGGCCATATTAGATCAAGATGACACACTTAAATAGCATATTAAATGAATTCTCTGTGGAAACTATCGAGTCAATTGGAGGAACTCCCATTGAAAATGGGTCTAAAATATGAAACATTCTACCATATTTCCCCTACTCTGGCGTACATATATATGGGAGCTATATCTAAATATGAAACGATTTTGTCCAAATTTGACATGCATAGTTAGAATAATAATTCTGCTATCTCAGCAAAAAACGTAAATGGGAGAATAATTTTGGCCTCTGTGGCCATATGTAAATCGGGCGAAAGATATATATGGGAGCTATATCTAAATCTGAACCGATTGCAACCAAATTTGGCAAACTTAACGATACTACTAAACGTACTCCTTATGCAAAATTTGAAGCAACTCAGGGCAAAACTCGGACTTTTGAAGCCATATAAGTGCAAATCGGACAAAAGGTATGTTATATATGGGAGCTATATCTAAATCTGAACCGATTTCAACCAAATTCAGCACATTTAACAATACTATTAAACGTACTCCTTGTGCAAAATTTTAAGCATATAAGAATAATACTCTGGGGTTTGAAGCCATCTAAGTGCAAATCGGACAAAAGATATATATGGGAGCTATATCTAAATCTGAACTGATTTGGCAGATATTTTGCATATCTTACGAAAGCCCCAAAATATTTGGCTGCCCGAAATTTTGAGAAAATACGTTTATAAATACGTCAGATATGACCAGATCGGTAATAAATATATATGGCAGCTATATCTAAATCTGAACCGATTTTTTTCAAAATCAATAGCGATTTTCTTTGAGCCAATGTAAACCTCTGTGCCAAATTTGAGGACGATCAGACTGTACTTTGCACACAAAATTACATATACAGACAGACGGACGGACAGACAGACAGACAGACGGACATCGCTAAATCGACGCAGAATTTAATTGTAAGACGATCGGTATACTCAACGATGGGTCCCAGACTTTTTCTTCTTGGCGTTACATACAAATGCACAAACTTATTATACCCTGTACCACAGTAGTGGTGAAGGGTATAAAAATTGACTAAATTTTTTATAGAAATTCAAATTTGCAACAATTGTCTATAGAAATAAAATTTATTAGAAAAATTAATATTTTGACAAAATTTTCTATATAAATTAATATTTTGACAAAATTTTCTATAGAAATAAAACTTTGACAAAAATTTCTTCGGAAATAAAATTTTAACAAAATTTTGTATTAAAATAAAATTTTGACAAAATTTTTTTTTACAAAATTTTCTATAGAAATAGAATTTTGCAAAAATTTTCTATAGAAATAAAAAATTGACAAAATTTTCTATAGAAATACAATTTTGCAAAAATTTTATATAGAAATAAAAAATTTACAAAATTTTCTATAGAAATAGAATTTTGCAAAAATTTTCTATAGAAATAAAAATTGACAAGATTTTCTATAGAAATAAAATTTTGACAAAATTTTTTTCGGAAATAAAATTTTGACAAAAAATTCTTCGGAAATAAAATTTTGATAAAATTTTTTATCAAAATAAAATTTTGACAAAATTTTCTATAGAAATACAATTTTGCAAAAATTTTCTATAGAAATAAAAAAATTGACAAAATTTTCTATAGAAATACAATTTTGCAAAAATTTTATATAGAAATAAAAAATTGACAAAATTTTCTATAGAAATAGAATTTTGCAAAAATTTTCTATAGAAATAAAAATTGACAAGATTTTCTATAGAACTAAAATTTTTACCAAAATTTTTTCGGAAATAAAATTTTGACAAAAATTTCTTCGGACATAAAATGTTGATAAATTTTTTTATTAAAATAAAATTTTGACAAAATTTTCTATAGAAATACAATTGTGCAAAAATTTTCTATTGAAATAAAATTTTGACAAAAATTTCTTCGGAAATAAAATTTTGACAAAAATTTCTTCGGAAATAAAATTTTGATAAAATTTTTTATTAAAATAAAATTTTGAAAAAATTTTCTATAGAAATACAATTTTGAAAGATTTTCTATAGAAATAAAAAAATTGACAAAATTTTCTATAGAAATACAATTTTTCAAAAATTTTCTATAGAAATAAAAATTGACAAGATTTTCTATAAAAAAAAAATTGACCAAAGTTTTTTCGGAAATAAAATTTTGATAAAATTTTTTATTAAAATAAAATTTTGACAAAATTTTCTATAGAAATACAATTGTGCACAAATTTTCTATTGAAATAAAAAATTGACAAAATTTTCTATAGAAATACAATTTTGCAAAAATTTTCTATAGAAAGAAAATTTTGACAAAAATTTTTTCGGAAATAAAATTTTGACCAAAATTTCTTCGGAAATAAAATTTTGATAAAATTTTTTATTAAAATAAAATTATGACAAAATTTTCTATAGAAATACAATTTTTCCAAAATTTTCTATAGAAATAAGAAATTGACAAAATTTTCTATAGTAATACAATTTTGCAAAAATTTTCTATAGAAGTAAAAAATTGACAAAATTTTCTATAGAAATAAAAAATTGACAAAATGTTCTAGAGAAATGCAATTTTGCAAAAAATTTCTATAGAAATAAAAATTGACAAGATTTTCTATAGAAAAAAAAAATTTTGACCAAATTTTTTTCGGAAATAAAATTTTGATAAAATTTTTTATTAAAATAAAATTTTGACAAAATTTTCTATAGAAATACAATTGTGCAAAAATTTTCTATTGAAATAAAAAATTGACAAAATTTACGATAGAAATACAATTTTGCAAAAATTTTCTATAGAAATAAAATTTTGACAAAAATTTTTTCGGAAATAAAATTTTGACAAAAATTTCTTCGGAAATAAAATTTTGATAAAATTTTTTATTAAAATAAAATTATGACAAAATTTTTTATAGAAATACAATTTTGCAAGAATTTTCTATAGAAATAAAAAATTGACCAAATTTTCTATAGAAATACAATTTTGCAAAAATTTTCTATAGAAATAAAAATTTGACAAAATTGTCTATAGAAATAAAATTTTGACAAAGTTTTCTATAGAAATAAAAATTTGACAAAATGTTCTATAGAAATAACATTTTGCCAAAATTTCTTATAGAAATAAAATTTTGCCAAAATTTTCTATAGAAATAAATTGTTTACAAGTACTTCTATAGAAATAAAATTTTGACCAACTGTTTTATAGAAATAAAATTTTGAGAAAATTATCTATAAATAAATATGGAGAAAAATTTTTGAGAACATTTTCTATAGAAATAAAATTTTGACAAAATTTTCTATAGAAATAAAATTTTTATAAAATTTTCTATAGAAATATAATTCACAGACATACGGACAAGGCGCCTCCTTCTGGGTGTTAATCCGCAGTAATGGCAAAAGGTTTAAAGAGCAACCCTCTTACAATTTAATTATGGATGAAAGCCTTTAGAAGTAGAACGCAATCCATGATGAATGGCAGACAAGATTGGGCCTAACCGAATTGTTGGCCTTATATACTTGTTGTTTATTACAAGAATATACTTACTTGGTCTGTACTATAATTTTTGTTTAAAATGAAATACCAAAAACTACAGGGTTTATTCGATAGAAATTTTTAACATTCTTCATATATTTCCATCTGGGTTTTAACTCTAACCATAGTTTTGTAGTTTGAAATTCCATATACTCCCCACCCGACCCCGAAAAACAACCATATGGCATTCCGGGACTCCTTTCATAGGCCCTCATAAAGCTCCACTTTTTTTTAAACCAACCATTATTTTGAAGATTTAACAATAAACGCTGTAGCTGTTGTTAGTGTCCCACTTTACTTTATTGTTATTTTTGTCTTTGTGTTTTTGGTTTTGCGGTGGACATGGTGTGCTAATGCTCTTGTCTCTTTATCTCTTTGTAGTGTGCTTATGTGCATGTGGGTGTGTGTGGGTGGGTGAGTGATATTTTGGTTTTGGTGTTTGTTTTACTTTATGGTTTTTGGAGAATTCTTCTCCTTTAAGTAGTTTTTGCTTTTCAGCGACTTTTATGGGAAATTCCTTTCAACGTAAGTTTTATGATTATGTGGATGTTTTGTACATTCGCATTGTGTTGTGTAACTTTTGAGGGCTGTATTTAATTCTCATTATTAACACTATGTTGCAGAAAATTAAGCAATTTAAGTTAAAATTGCTCCGAAAAAAACACACACCAAATAGACTTCTCATGTCTCTTCACTCATACACACACACACCCTTACACGTGAAGACTTTTTGCGAAACGTGGTTGAGGGGAATATTATAGAGCTATATGAACATGAAATAAATATTCTAGAGCATATCAGTTTATATGGTCAAAATGTTTATAGCCTTAATATGTAGTCGAACATAACAATAACAAGTATATACGGCCGTAAGTTCGGCCAGGCCGAAGCTTATGTACCCTCCACCATGGATTGCGTAGAAACTTCTACTGAAGACTGTCATCCACAATCGAATTACTTGGGTTGCGGTAACACTTGCCGATGGCAAGGTATCTTAAAACTTCCTAACACCGTCATATATACCACATAGTCCATACGTGGTATATATTAAACTAAAAAGGCCGATTAAATACGGATATAATTTAGTTTAAAGTTTCTATAGAAATAAAATTTTGACAACATTTTCTATAGAAGTAAAATTCGGAAAAAATTTTCTATAGAAATAAAATTGGAAAAATTTTTCTATAGAAATAAAATTTTGACAAAATTTTCTGTAGAAATAAAATTTGGAAAAAAATTTCTATAGAAATAAAATTTGGAAAAAATTTTCTATAGAAATAAAATTTTGGCAAAATTTTCTATAGAAAAAACATTTTGACAATGTTTTCTATAAAAATAAAATTTTGGTAGATTTTTTTTGGCTCGAGTGGCAACCATGATTATGAACCGATATGGACCAATTTTTGTGTGATTGGGGATCGGCTATATATAATTATGGACATATGGACCAATTCCTGCATGGTTGTTAGAGACCATATACCAACACCAACCGGATCGGATGAATTTTGCTGCTCTAAGAGGCTTCGGAGGTCAAATCTGGGGATCGGCTTATATGGGGGCTATATATAATTATGGACCGATATGGACCACTTTTCGCATGGTTGTTAGAGACAATATACTAACACCACGTACCAAATTTCAGTCGGATCGGATGAAATTTGCTCCTCTAAGAGGCTCCGGAGGTCAAATCTGGGGATCGGTTTATATGGGGGCTATATAAAATTATGGGCCGATGTGGACCAATTTTTGCATGGTTGTTAGAGACCATATACTTACACCATGTACTAAATTTCAGCCGGATCGGATGAAATTTTCTTCTCTTAGAGCAATCGCAAGCCAAATTTGGAAGTCCGTTTATATGGGGGCTATACGTAAAAGTGGACCGATATGGACCAATTTTTGTATGGTTGTTAGAGAACATATACCAACACCATGTACCAAATTTCAGCCGGATCGGATGAAATTTGCTTCTCTTAGAGCAATCGCAAGCCAAATTTGGGGGTCCGTTTATATGGGGGCTATACGTAAAAGTGGACCGATATGACCCATTTGCAATTCCACCCGACCTACATCAATAACAACTACTTGTGCCAAGTTTCAAGTCGATAGCTTTTTTCGTTCGGAAGTTAGCGTGATTTCAACAGACGGACGGACGCACGGACATGCTCAGATCGACTCAGAATTTCACCACGACCCAGTATATATATACTTTATGGGGTCTTAGAGCAATATTTCGATGTGTTACAAACGGAATGACAAAGTTAATATACCCCTATCCTATGTTGGAGGGTATAATGAGGAAATAAGTATTAAATTTGCTGCAGCTAGAAGATCCGCAAGCTAAATCTGGAAAATTGGTTTATATGGGGGCTATATCTAAAATTCCAACCTGATACTAAAATATCGAAATTTTTATATAAAAAACTTCTTTTGCTCATATCATTTGCATCCGAGAGCGATAGGAAGGTTAATTCGTGATCACCTGCAAAAATTAGAAAATTCCATCAAAATCCTAAAAAAAGTTTAAATTTAAAACAATTTAATTTTTTTCTGAAAGTAAGCGTCCTAGGGTGATTACAAAAAAATCACCCTAGGATTTTTATATGAAACATTTCTTTTGCTCCATACTTTTATATGAAAATCTTCTTCTGCTCATATCTCCTAACCAAAATGTCCTAGAGCGAAAAGGATATTAATTTGTGACCACTTCCCAAAACAGAGAAAATTCCATCCAAATCCTTAAAAAAAATTGCAATTTTTATTTGCTCATATCTCCGAAAGTAAGCGCCATAGGGTGATCTAAAAAAAATCCAAATTTGTACATTTTGGTCATATTTCATAAAATAAGCGTCTTAGAGCGAAAAGGAAGTTAATTTGCGTTCATCCTCAAAAAATTGCACATTTCCATGCAAATCCAAAAGAATCTAAATTTTTATATGAAAATTTATCCAAATCCTAAAAAATCATATAAAGAGAAAAACTTTGTTTTCTCACATGATTACTCTAAAAATATGTGAAATACAATTATATATGAAAAACTTCGTTTGCTCATATCTCCTACGCATCCTAGAGCGATAAGTAGGTAAATTCGCGTTCACCCCTATAAAATTGTAAATTCCATCCAAATCAAAAAAAGTGTTAAATGTTTATTTGTTCATATCTCAAAAAATAAGCCACTTGCCACTCGTACCAAGACAAATCTAGCAAAATTTTAAGAAAATTTTACCACAAATCTATCAAATCAAAAAAATCTTAGTTTGAAGTTTTCGACCAAATTTTTGTCTAAATTTTATTTCTGTAGAAAATTTTGTCTAAATTTGATTTCTATAAAAAATTTTGCCAACATTTTATTTACATATAAAATTTGTTAAAATTGTATTTCCATGGAAAATTTTGCGAAAATTTTATTTAAAATTTTTTTTTTTATTTCAATGGAAAATTAAGCCATCCTTCTTGCAGTCTCCAGGGCTCTGCCTAAATTAATTTGACAAAAATACTTTTCCTTGATTGGTTAAGCTAATCATGCAGTTTCAACAAAAGTTTATTTTTATAAAAGATTTTGCCAAACTTTTATTACTGCAAAAGAGTTTGCTAATTTTTTTTTACCATAGGAAATTTGGTCATAATTTTATTTCTATCGAAAATTTGGCTTAAATTTTATTTCTATAAAAATATGAAGTACCTCCTAATTGAAGTTAAATATTTGGCAAAATCTAGCAAAACATCAAGAATTCTACCAACCTACCAAACAGTAACAAATCTACCATTTTTGGTAGAATTCTACCAACTGTGGCAACCGTGGTCATAGGTCCTCAACCACAAAAAATCCAAATTTTCGTGACCAGCCCACAAATTCTAAAATTATATCTAAATCCAAATACATCCAAAATTTTATTTGAACATCTTCATTTTATACCCTCCACACATCGAAATATTGCTCTAAGACCCCATAAAATATATATTTTCTGGGTCGTGGTGAAATTCTGAGTCGATCTGAGCATGTCCGTCCGTCTGTTTAAATCACGCTAACTTCCGAACGGAACAGGCACAAGTAGTTGATATTGATGGAGGTCGGATGGTACTGCAAATGGGCCATATCGGTCCACTTTTACATATAGCTCCCATATAAACGGAACCCCAAATATGGCTAGCCAATCATCTAAGAGAAGCAAATTTCATCCGATCCGGCTGAAATTTGGTACATGATGTTAGTATATGGTCTCTAACAACCATGCAAAAATTGGTCCAAATCGGTATATAATTATATCTAGCCCCCATATAAACCGATCGCCCGATTTGGCTTGCGGAGCCTCTAAGAGAAGAAAATTTCATCCGATCTGGCTGAAATTTGGTACATGATGTAAGTATATGGTATCTAATGACCATGTAAAAATTGGTCCACATCGGTCCATAATTATATATAGCCCCCATATAAACCGATCCCCCGATTTGGTTTGCGGAGCCTCTAAGATAAGCAAATTTCATCCGATCCGGCTGAAATTTGGTACATGGTGTAAGTATATGGTAGCTAATGACCATGCAAAATTTGGTCAACATCGGTCCATAATTATATATAGCCGCCATATAAACCGATCACCAGATTTGACCTCCCAGCAAAAAAATTTGGAAGTTCTTCCAAAGGCACAACTTTAAAAGCCATTCCAGCAAATGCACTCCCAATGATGTTATTTTAACTACCGAGGAAGTTCTTTTAATTCAATTTTTTATATCTTGGATTTTTATACTTTTAATAGGTAATTTTAACGTTTTTGTTTCAAATAGGTTAAAAACAGCGTAAGAATTCATAAAATGGTAGAAATCATTTAAATTTTGTCAAAACAAGTAAGTAAAGTCTAAAGTCGGGCGGGGCCGACTATATTATACCCTTCAACCCTATGTAGGCCATAATTTGTTTTACCATCTCAACTACTTCACATTTGCTGGAAGCTATATAAAGGAGACAATTTTTTTTCAAAATCTCTAGAATTAAAATTTAAATCGGCTAACGCTATCCAGTTAATTGGAGGAAACTTCCATTGAAAATAAGTCTGAAATGTGTAACAGTCTACCATATTTCCCCAACTCTGGTGTACGTATATATGGGAGCTATATATAATCTGAACCAATTTTGACTAAATTTGACATGTCTAGTTAGAATAATAATTCTGCTATCTATGCGAAATTTCACGTAAATGGGAGTATAACTTTAGCCCCCTTGGTCATATGAGTGCAAATCGGACGGGAGATATATATGGGAGCCATATCTAAATCTGAACCGATTTCAACCAAATTTGCCACTATTACCTATACTACTAAACGTACTCCTCATGCGAAATTTGAAGCAAATCACGGCAAACCCCTGGATTTTGATGATATTTGACTGATATTTTGAAAGATATTTGAGATTCATAAAATATTTGGATGTACGGTATTTCAAGAAAATCGGTTGAGAAACACGCTAACTATGACCAAATCGGGGATAAATATATATGGCAGCTATATCAAAATCTGAACCGATTTTTTGCAAAATCAATAGCGATTGTCTCTGTCCCAAGAAACGGCCCTATGCTAAATTTGAGGACGATTGGACTTAAATTGCGAGCTGTACTTTGCTGTACAAAATTACTTTGCTGTACAAAATTACATATACAGACAGACGGACGGACAGACAGACAGACAGACAGACAGACAGACGGACATCGCTAAATCGACTCAGAATTTAATTCTAAGTCGATCGATAACCACTATTTCTTGGCGTTACATACAAATGCACAAACTTATTATACCCTGTACCACAGTAGTGGTGAAGGGTATAAAAATGCTAAATCCAATCTGAAAAAATTGTGAATTTTTGAAAATGTTTGAGATCAAACGTTTCCCACAAGCGTTAGAATCCATTAAAAATTTAAAAAAAATTATAAAAAGAATTTTTTGACAAAATATCACAGACTTTTTTAATTTACATCCAAAGCATTGAATTCGGAGCAAACCTAAAGAAATGATGCAAATTCAGTGCAATGGCTGATGAAATGGAGGAATTCCATCCTATAATAAGCCCATGTTAATTCATCGCTTCTGCGTCAATTTGGCATCACTTCCGGATCCAAAAAGTACATTTTCATTACTTTTTTGGCAATGCTTTTTTTGCTGGGCTCCGCAGCCTCTTTGAAGACCAAAGTCCATCTGATTCAGTTTAAATTTGGTACGTGGTGTTAATATATGGCCACAATCACCCATGCAAAAATTGGTCGAAATCGGTCTATAATTATATATAGGCCCCATATAAACCGATACCCAGATTTGACCTCTGGTGCCTTTTGGAGAATTAAACTTCATCCGATCTGGTTGAAATGTGGTACGTGGCGGTAGTATATGATATTTAACAACCATGCCAAAAGTGGTCCATATCAGTCAATAATCATATAACATATAGCCCCCATATAAACCGATCCCGAGATTTGGTTTTGGAGCCTCTTGGAGGAGCAAATTTCATCCGAGTCAGTTGAAATTTGGTACATTGTGCTAGTATATGGACGTTAACAACCATGCCTAACGAGGTCCATATCGGTCTATAGTTATATATAGCCCTCAGATAAATCGATCCCCAATCACACAAAAATTGGTCCATACCAAGTTCATAATTGTATATAGCCCCCATATAAGTGACCCCCATATTTCAATTCTGGCTCTCTACGTATCGTGCAAAAAGTCCATATCGATTCGTAGTTATTTGTAGACTTACCTATACATAACTTTTTTGTCTAATATATACCACGTATGGACTAACTCACAATTTAGAAAACGATGTTAAGAAGTTTTAAGATACCACAACCCAAGTAAGTCGATTGTGGATAACATTCTTTCGTAGAAGTTTCTACGCAATCAATGGTGGTGGGTACATAAGCATCGTAAAGCCAAAAGGAGGTTAAGGAAATTTGAAAATTCCATCCAAATCCTAAAAAAAAAAAACAATTTTTTATATCATAGTTGATATTTCCATTTCATCCCTATGTGTGTTTTCACCTAATATGGAGAGCATTGTAGATCTAATTATGGCATCGTTATTGTATATCTCTGCAATACCAAATGCACTCTACACAGCATTGAGCACTCTAATGTTTATCTAAAAGCTTTCGTTTTACATCTACGCCCTCACAAAGTATGACCAAGGGAAATCAGACAAGTATATACGGCCGTAAGTTCGGCCAGGCCGAATCTTATGTACCCTCCACCATGGATTGCGTAGGATCTTCTACTAAAGGCTGTCATCCACAATCGAATTACTTGGGTTGCGATAACACTTGCCGATGGCAAGGTATCGTAAAACTTTTTAACACTGTCTTCTAAATTGTAAGTTAGTCCATAAGGGGTATATATTAAACAAAAAAAGGCCGATTAAATACGTATATAATTCAGTTTGACAAAATTTTCAATAGAAATAAAAACTTGACAAAATTTTCTATAGAAATACAATGTTGACAAAATTTTCTATGGAAGTAAAATGTTGACAAAATTTTCTATAGCAATAAAATTTTGACAAAATTTTCTATAGAAATAAAATGTTGACAAAATTTTCTATAGAAATAAAATGTTGACAAAATGTTCTATAGAAATAAAATGTTGACAAAATTGTCTATAGAACTAAAATGTTGACAAAATTTTCTACAGAAATAAATTTTTTACAAAATTTTCTATAGAAATAAAATTTTGACAAAATTTTCTATGGAATTAAAATGTTGACAAACATTGCTATAGAAATAAACTTTTTACAAAACTTTCTATAGAAATGAAATTTTGACAAAACTTTCTATAGTAATAAAATTTGACAATTTTTACATGGCTGTTAGAGGCCATATACTAACGAAATGTACCAAATTTCAACCGCATCGGATGACTTTTGCTCCTCCAAGAGGCTCCGGAGGTCAAATCTGGGGATCGGTTTATATGGGAGCTATATATAATTATGGACCGATATGGACCAATTTTTGCATGGTTGTTAGAGACCATATACTAACACCACGTACTAAATTTAAATTGGATCGGATGAATTTTGCTCATCCAAGAGGCTCCAGATTTCAAATCTGGGGATCGGTTTATATGGGAGCTATATATAATTATGGACCGATATGGACCAATTTTTGCATGCTTGTTAGAGACCGTATACTAACATCAGGTACCCAATTTCAAACGGATCGGATGAATTTTGCCCCTCCAAGAGGCTCCGGAGGTCAAATCTGGGGATCGGTTTATATGGGAGCTATATATAATTATGGACCGATATGGACCAGTTTTTGCATGGTTGTTAGAGACCATATACTAATACCACGTACCAAATTTCAATCGGGTAGGATGAAGTTTGCTCCTCCAAGAGGCTCCGGAGGTCAAATCTGGGGATCGGTTTATATGGGAGCTATATATATTTATGGACCGATATGGACCAATTTTTGCATGGTTGTTAGAGACCGTATACTAACATCAGGTACCAAATTTCAACCGGATCGGATGAATTTTGCCCCTCCAAGAGGCTCCGGAGGTCAAATCTGGGGATCGGTTTATATGGGGGCTATATATAATTATGGACCGATATGGACCAATTTTCGCATGGTTGTTAGAGACCGTATACTTAGACCACGTACCAAATTTCAACCGGATCGGATGAATTTTGCTGCTCCGGAAGGCTCCGCAAGCCAAATTTGGGGATCGGTTTATATGGAGGCTATACGTAAACGTGGGCCGATATGGCCCATTTTCAATACCATCCGACCTACATCAATAACAACTACTTGTGCCAAGTTTCAAGTCGATAGCTAGTTTCGTTCGGAAGTTAGCGTGATTTCCACAGACGGACGGACAGCCGGACAGACGGACAGACGGACAGACGGACGGACGGACGGACGGACGGACATGCTTAGATCGACTCAGAATTTCACCACGACCCAGAATATATATACTTTATGGGGTCTTAGAGCAATATTTCGATGTGTTACAAACGGAATGACAAAGTTAATATACCCCCATCCTATGGTGGAGGGTATAAAAATCACATCACCATAACGGAACATGTGTAGAAAGCTCTCACACATACGCGCTGAGTGCAAGCAATCCAATCCAATCCAATGCAATGCAATAAAATGTGAGAAAGGGTTGCCATGACGATAATAGATTTACAAGGTAAAATTGAGTTTCCATGGATATACATTTGAATGGCACTGGGAGAGAGAGAGAAGAAGAAGGCCTAGCTGGAGCACAGCTAACAAACCTTCGGCGAGTGCAAATAAAATTCACATAAAATTCCCTCCTTCCCTATGATGATGATGAAGGAGTTTATTTCTATGAATAGGCATGCATTCATGCCTTCATTTACATATGCAGCAGTCTACATTGTTGAAGAATTCATTAATTCCTCTGTGTTTAGTATTGAGTGCAACCATTCATCCACTTCGCAAGCAATTAATAAAGCATTTGGGAGCCAATGGCATTGTGGCTACCGTTAAGGACAGCTTATGTATTCTTTACACCTTCACTCGGTTTTCTTAGGGTCAGTTGTGTGAACTATGGCACAATGGAAGGATTCATATTTAAAAGAGGAATAACTAAACAAATTGGCATGTTGACATATTGGCATGTTGACATATTTTCTACGAATTAGATTTTGACAAAATCTATATAAAGGGTGATTCTTTTGAGGTTAGGATTTTCATGCATTAGTATTTGACAGATCACGTGGGATTTCAGACATGGTGTCAAAGAGAAAGATGCTCAGTATGCTTTGACATTTCATCATGAATAGACTTACTAACGAGCAACGCTTGCAAATCATTGAATTTTATTACCAAAATCAGTGGCAGAAAATCCGCTTTTTTATCGACAAATTTTGTTCAGCGATGAGGCTCATTTCTGGTTGAATGGCTACGTAAATAAGCAAAATTGCCGCATTTGGAGTGAAGAGCAACCAGAAGCCGTTCAAGAACTGCCCATGCATCCCGAAAAATGCACTGTTTGGTGTGGTTTGTACGCTGGTGGAATCATTGGACCGTATTTTTTCAAAGATGCTGTTGGACGCAACGTTACGGTGAATGGCGATCGCTATCGTTCGATGCTAACAAACTTTTTGTTGCCAAAAATGGAAGAACTGAACTTGGTTGACATGTGGTTTCAACAAGATGGCGCTACATGCCACACAGCTCGCGATTCTATGGCCATTTTGAGGGAAAACTTCGGAGAACAATTCATCTCAAGAAATGGACCGGTAAGTTGGCCACCAAGATCATGCGATTTGACGCCTTTAGACTATTTTTTGTGGGGCTACGTCAAGTCTAAAGTCTACAGAAATAAGCCAGCAACTATTCCAGCTTTGGAAGACAACATTTCCGAAGAAATTCGGGCTATTCCGGCCGAAATTCTCGAAAAAGTTGCCCAAAATTGGACTTTCCGAATGGACCCCCTAAGACGCAGCCGCGGTCAACATTTAAATGAAATTATCTTCAAAAAGTAAATGTCATGGACCAATCTAACGTTTCAAATAAAGAACCGATGAGATTTTGCAAATTTTATGCGTTTTTTTTTTTAAAAAAGTTATCAAGCTCTTAACAAATCACCCTTTATATAAAATTTTGTCAAAATTTTATTTCTATTGGAACTTATGTCAAAAATTTATTTCTATTGTCTATTTCTGTAGAAAATTTTGTCAAAATTTTATTTGTATAGAAAGTTTTGTTAAAGTTATATTTCTATAGAAAATTTTGTCAAAATTTTATTTCTATAGAAAATTTTGTTCCATAGACAATTTTGTCAAAATTTAATTTCTAATAGAAAATGTCGTCAAAATTTTATTTACAATTAAATGTTATTCGGGCTTTATGGACAAAGAAGATTAAGGAACTTTGGAAGTTCTTCCAAAGGCACAACTTTAAAATCACTTCCAGACGATGCACTCCCAATGATGTTCTTTATTTTAACTACCCGGGAAGTTCTTTTAATTCAATTTTGATATCTTGGTTTTTTCATACCTTTCATGGGTAATTTTAACTTTTTTTGTTTCAAATAGGTTAAAAACATGGTAAAAAATCATAAAATGGTACAAATCATTTAAATTTTGTCGAAAAAAAATGCTAAATCCAATCTGAAAAAATTGTGAATTTTTGAAAATATCTGAGGTCAAACATTTCCCACAAACGTTAGAATCCATTAAAAATTTTAAAAAATTATAAAAATACATTTTTTAACAAAATATCACAGAATTTTTTAATTTACATCCAAAACATTGAATTCGGATCACACCTAAAGAAGTGATGCAAATTCAGTGCAACGGCTGTTGAAATGGAGGACTTCCGTCCTATGACAAGCCCATCCCAGCAAAAAAAATCGTCGCCAAAAAAGTAATGAAAATGTTCTTTTTGGATCCGGAAGTGGTGCAAAATTGACGCAGAAGCGATGAATTTAACACGGGCTTGTCATAGGACGGAAGTCCTCCATTTCAACAGCCGTTGCACTGAATTTGCATCTCTTCTTTAGGTGTGATCCGAATTCAATGTTTTGGATGTAAATTAAAAAACTCTGTGATATTTTGTCAAATAAATAATTTTTATAATTGTTTATAATTTTTAGTATTTTCTAACGCTTGTCGGAAACGTTGACCTCAAATATTTTCAAAAATTCACAATTTTTTCATATTGGACTTAGCATTTTTTTCGACAAAATTTAAATGATTTGTATCATTTTATGAATTCCTACTCTGTTTTTAATCTATTTGAAACACAAAAAGTTAAAATTACCCATTAAAAGTATGAAAAAACCAAAAAAAAGTTAAAAAATATTGAATTAAAAGAACTTCCTGGGTAGTTAAAATAAAGAACGTCATTGGGAGTGCATCTTCTGGAAGTGCTTTTAAAGTTGTGCCTTTGGAAGAACTTCCATATTGACAACGTTTTCTATAGAAATAAACTTTGGAATAAATTTTCTATAGAAATAACATTTGGATAAAATTTTCTATAGAAATAAAATTCTGACAAAATTTTCTATGGAAATAAAATTTTGTCAAAATTTTCTATAGAAATAAAATTTTGACAAAATGTTCTATAGAAATAAAATTTTGACAAAATTTTCTATAGAAATAAAATTTTGACAAAATTTTCTATAGAAATAAAATTTTGACAAAATTTTCTATAGAAATAAAATTTTGACAAAATTTTCTATAGAAGTAACATTTTGACAATGTTTTCTATAAAAATAAAATTTTGGTAGATTATTTTTGGCTCGAGTGGCAACCATGATTATGAACCGATAAGGACCAATTTTTGTGTGATTGGGGATATATATAACTATAGACCGTAAATCTGGGGATCGGCTTATATGGGGGCTATATATAATTATGGACCGATATGGACCAATTTTGGCATGGTTGGTGGAGACAACATACTAACACCACGGACCAAATTTCAATCGGATCGGATGACTTTTGCTCCTCTAAGAGGCTCCGGAGGTCAAATCTGGGGATCGGTTTATATGGGGGCTATATATAATTATGGACCGATGTGGACCAATTTTTGCATGGTCATTAGAGAACATATACCAACACCATGAACCAAATTTCAGCCGGTTCGGATGAAATTTGGTTCTCTTAGAGACTCCGCAAGCCAAATCGGGGGATCGGTTTATATGGGGGCTATATGTAATTATGGACCGATGTGGACCAATTTTTGCGTGGTTGTTAGAGACCATATACTAACATCACATACCAAATTTCAGCCGGATCGGATGAAATTTGGTTCTCGTAGAGCAATCGCAAGCCAAATTTGGGGGTCCGTTTATATGGGGCCTATACGTAAAAGTGGACCGATATGGACCAATTTTTGCATGGTTATTAGAGACCACATACTAACACCATGTACCAAATTTCAGCCAGATCGGATGAAATTTGCTTCTCTTAGAGGATTCGCATGCCAAATTTGGGGGTCCGTTTATATGGGGGCTATACGTAAAAGTGGACCGATATGGACCAATTTTTGCATGGTTATTAGAGACCACATACTAACACCATGTACCAAATTTCAGCCAGATCGGATGAAATTTGCTTCACTTAGAGCAATAGCAAGCCAAATTTGGGGGTCCATTTATATGGGGGCTATACGTAAAAGTGGACCGATATGGCCCATTTTCAATACCATCCGACCTACATCAATAACAACTACTTGTGCCAAGTTTCAAGTCGATAGCTTGTTTCGTTCGGAAGTTTGCGTGATTTCAACAGACGGACGGACGGACGGACATGCTGAGATCGACTCAGAATTTCACCACGACCCAGAATATATATACTTTATGGGGTCTTACAGCAATATTTCGATGTGTTACAAACGGAATGACAAAGTTAATATACCCCCATCCAATGGTGGAGGGTATAAAAATTTATTTCTTTTGTTGTTTTTGATTTCAGCTTAAAGCCAAGCATTGACTAAACTACAAGTGTAGCTTAACCAACAGAGGAAAAGTATGCTTGTCAAATTTATTTGGGCAAAGCCCTATAGACTGCAAGATTGTTGGATGTTCAGCTGTTTCGGAATTACCACATTCCTCATCAGCATCCTCTACTTGCAGCAAATCTATCAACCAATTATCAGAATAAATTCGGGTAATTCTCACAACCCAAAGTGAACTGCACTTGAACCTCCCGAAAAAGGTTTTGCTAGTCGACTACTGCCTAAACAAATTTGCAAACATATTTCTTTTCCTTTGCCAAAGTCAAATTATCGATTTGAGTGCAGTTGGCTGGGTTTGTTTTTGAGCGTGCTTCCTCTACCTTCATTCGTTTTGTTTGTTATTGTTGGTTTACTTTCCAATCATTATTGTTGTTTTTGATTTCAGCTTAAAACCATTCATTGACTAAATTACAAAATTTGAAAAAAATTTCTATAGAAATAAAATTTTCTATAAAAATAAAATTTTGACAAAATTTTCTATAAAAATAAACATTTGACAAAATTTTCTATAGAAATAAAATTTTGAAAAAATTGTCTATAGAAATAAAATTTTGAGAAAATTTTCTATAGAAATAAAATTTTTAGAAAATTTTCTATAGAAATAACATTTTGAGAAAATTTTCTATAGAAATAAAATTTTGACAAAATTTTCCGAAGAAATAAAATTTTGAGAAAATTTTCTATAGAAATAAAATTTTGAGAAAATTTTCTATAGAAATAAAATTTTGAGAAAATTTTCTATAGAAATAAAATTTTGAGAAAAGTTGCTATAGAAATAAAATTTTGAGAAAAGTTTCTATAGAAATAAAATTTTGAGAAAATTTTCTTTAGAAATAAAATTTTGAGAAAATTTTCTATAGAAATAAAATTTTGAGACAATTTTCTATAGAAACAAAATTTTGAGAAAATTTTCTATAGAAATAAAATTTTGAGAAAATTTTCTATAGAAATACAATTTTGACAAACATTTCTATACAAATAACAAGTAAGGAAAGACTATAGTCGGGCGGGGCCGACTATATTATACCCTGCACCACTTTGTAGATCTAAATTTTCGATACCATATCACATCCGTCAAATGTGTTGGGTGCTATATATAAAGGTTTGTCCCAAATACATACATTTAAATATCACTCGATTTGGACAGAATTTGATAGACTTTGACAAAATCTATAGACTCAAAATCTTATGTACCCTCCACCATGGATTGCGTAGGAACTTCTACTAAAGGCTGTCATCCACAATCGAATTACTTGGGTTGCGATAACACTTTCCGATGGCAAGGTATCGTAAAACTTTTTAACACTGTCTTCTAAATTGTAAGTTAGTCCATAAGGGGTATATATTAAACAAAAAAAAAAGGCCGATTAAATACGTATATAATTCAGTTTGACAAAATTTTCTATAGAAATAAAATTTTGACAAAATTTTCTATAGAAATAAAAATTTGACAAAATTTTCTATAGAAATAAAATGTTGACAAAATTTTCTATGGAAGTAAAATGTTGACAAAATTTTCTATAGCAATAAAATTTTGACAAAATTTTCTATAGAAATAAAATGTCGACAAAATTTTCTATAGAAATAAAATGTTGACAAAATTTTCTACAGAAATAAATTTTTTACAAAATTTTCTATAGAAATAAAATTTTGACAAAATTTTCTATGGAAATAAAATGTTGACAAACATTGCTATAGAAATAAACTTTTTACAAAACTTTCTATAGAAATGAAATTTTGACAAAACTTTCTATAGGAATAAAATTTGACAATTTTTACATGGCTGTTAGAGGCCATATACTAACGAAATGTACCAAATTTCAACTGCATCGGATGACTTTTGCTCCTCCAAGAGGCTCCGGAGGTCAAATCTGGGGATCGGTTTATATGGGAGCTATATATAATTATGGACCGATATGGACCAATTTTTGCATGGTTGTTAGAGACCATATACTAACACCACGAACTAAATTTCAATTGGATCGGATGAATTTTGCTCATCCAAGAGGCTCCAGAGTTCAAATCTGGGGATCGGTTTATATGGGAGTTATATATAATTATGGACCGATATGGACCAATTTTTGCATGCTTGTTAGAGACCGTATACTAACATCAGGTACCCAATTTCAAACGGATCGGATGAATTTTGCCCCTCCAAGAGGCTCCGGAGGTCAAATCTGGGGATCGGTTTATATGGGAGCTATATATAATTATGGACCGATATGGACCAGTTTTTGCATGGTTTTTAGAGACCATATACTAACACCACGTACCAAATTTCAATCGGGTAGGATGAAGTTTGCTCCTCCAAGAGGCTCCGGAGGTCAAATCTGGGGATCGGTTTATATGGGAGCTATATATATTTATGGACCGATATGGACCAAATTTTGCATGGTTGTTAGAGACCGTATACTAACATCAGGTACCAAATTTCAGCCGGATCGGATGAATTTTGCCCCTCCAAGAGTTTCCGGAGGTCAAATCTGGGGATCGGTTTATATGGGGGCTATATATAATTATGGACCGATATGGACCAATTTTTGCATGGTTGTTAGAGACCATATACTTAGACCACGTACTAAATTTCAACCGGATCGGATGAATTTTGCTGCTCCGGAAGGCTCCGCAAGCCAAATTTGGGGATCGGTTTATATGGGGGCTATACGTAAACGTGGGCCGATATGGCCCATTTTCAATACCTTCCGACCTACATCAATAACAACTAGTTGTGCCAAGTTTCAAGTCGATAGCTAGTTTCGTTCGGAAGTTAGCGTGATTTCCACAGACGGACGGACAGCCGGACAGCCGGACAGACGGACGGACATGCTTATATCGACTCAGAATTTCACCACGACCCAGAATATATATACTTTATGGGGTCTTAGAGCAATATTTCGATGTGTTACAAACGGAATGACAAAGTTAATATACCCCCATCCTATGGTGGAGGGTATAAAAAAAAATTGGGAAACATTTAAATCTGAAGCAATTTTAAGGAAACTTCAGCAAAAGTTTATTTATGATTTATCGCTCGATATATATTTATTAGAAGTTTAGGAAAATTAGAGTCATTTGTACAACTTTTCGACTAAGCAGTGGCGATTTAACAAGGAAAATATTGGTATTTTGACCATTTTTGTCGAAGTCAGAAAAACATATATATGGGAGCTATATCTAAATCTGAACCGATTTCAATCAAATTTGGCACACATGACTATACTACCAATTGTACTCCTTGTGCAAAATTTCAAGCTACTCGGGATAAAACTCTGGCTTCTGGGTCCATATAAGTGCATATCGGGCGAAAGATATATATGGGAGCTATATCTAAATCTGAATCGATTTCAACCAAATTTGACACGCATTACTACAATGCTAAATCTACTCCCTGTGCAAAATTTCAACCAAATTGGGCCAGAACTCTGGCTTTTAGGACCATAGTAGTCCATATCGGGCGAAAGATATATATGTGAGCTATATCTAAATCTGAACCGATTTCAATCAAATTTTGCACACTCGACTATACGACTAAGTGTTATGTTTGTACAAAATTTCAAGCAAATCGGTATAAAAGTCTGGCTGCTGGGTCCATATTAGTGCATATCGGGCGAAAGATATATATGGGAACTATATCTAAATCTGAACCGATTTCTTCAAAAATCAATAGGGTTCTATTCTGACCCAAACTAGGAACATGTGCCAAATTTGAAGGCGATTGGACTTAAATTGCGACCTAGACTTTAATCACAAAAATGTGTTCACAGACAGACGGATGGACGGACGGACAGACGGACATGGTTATATCGACTCAGGGACCCACCTTGAGCATTATTGCCAAAGACACTATGTGTCTATCTCGTCTCCTTCTGGGTGTTACAAACATATGCACTAACTTATAATACCCTGTTCCACAGTGTGGCGCAGGGTATAAAAATTTGACAAACATTTCTATAGAAATAAAATTTTGACAAAATTTTCTTTAAAAAAAAACTATTTTGACAAATTTTTCTATGGAAAAAAAATTATGACAAAATTTTCTATAGAAATAAAATTTTGCAAAGTAAGATTTTTTATTTGGTAGTTTTTTGGTAAAATTTTCTCCCACTTTTTGTAGATTGTTTTGGCTTGAGTGGCAACCTAAGCATCTGGGCACCGAAATATTTACCCGATTTGCCCGAAATAAGAGGTATATTAGGTCCATAAATATATGTGCCGAATATGGTGCGTATTGGTCAATGGTTTGTTGTAGCCCTTATTATGATATTCTATATGGCTAGGAGTTTCCGTAGAGGATAACTTTTTCTCAAATTTTAAGAAAATCGTAAATTAGGGTAATGTTGATGTACTTTTTGAGTGAAATACACATATCTCGCCAATAAAGTATTTTGTTTGTGTATACTCCTTAAGCGAATAAAGATAAAACGATGTTTTAATATCTTCCACTGTTATAACGATGCACTGCACATTGTCGGGCATGCACACTGGCTATGGCTATGCAAATTTCACGCTTGGCATAAATTGTGTAGGGCAAATTATTGACATAGCCCAGCCAATGTTTTCTTACATATAAAGGGTGATTTGTTAAGAGCTTGATAACTTTTTTTAAAAAAAAAACGCATAAAATTTGCAAAATCTCATCGGTTCTTTATTTGAAACGTTAGATTGATCCATGACATTTACTTTTTGAAGATAATTTCATTTAAATGTTGACCGCGGCTGCGTCTTAGGTGGTCCATTCGGAAAGTCCAATTTTGGGCAACTTTTTCGAGCATTTCGGCCGGAATAGCCCGAATTTCTTCGGAAATGTTGTCTTCCAAAGCTGGAATAGTTGCTGGCTTATTTCTGTAGACTTTAGACTTGACGTAGCCCCACAAAAAATAGTCTAAAGGCGTCAAATCGCATGATCTTGGTGGCCAACTTACCGGTCCATTTCTTGAGATGAATTGTTCTCCGAAGTTTTCCCTCAAAATGGCCATAGAATCGCGAGCTGTGTGGCATGTAGCGCCATCTTGTTGAAACCACATGTCAACCAAGTTCAGTTCTTCCATTTTTGGCAACAAAAAGTTTGCTAGCATCGAACGATAGCGATCGCCATTCACCGTAACGTTGCGTCCAACAGCATCTTTGAAAAAATACGGTCCAATGATTCCACCAGCGTACAAACCACACCAAACAGTGCATTTTTCGGGATGCATGGGCAGTTCTTGAACGGCTTCTGGTTGCTCTTCGCTCCAAATGCGGCAATTTTGCTTATTTACGTAGCCATTCAACCAGAAATGAGCCTCATCGCTGAACAAAATTTGTCGATAAAAAAGCGGATTTTCTGCCAACTTTTCTAGGATCCATTCACTGAAAATTCGACGTTGTGGCTCGTTAGTAAGTCTATTCATGATGAAATGTCAAAGCATACTGAGCATCTTTCTCTTTGACACCATGTCTGAAATCCCACGTGATCTGTCAAATACTAATGCATGAAAATCCTAACCTCAAAAGAATCACCCTTTACATACTCACATCCCCACATATTATATTTTAGTAATGCCAGACTCTTAAGTGTTTAAAAGAATGTGGACATTTTGTGGATGATTTGTGTGGGTGGGTGGTTGCATTAGATACCTCTAGGCCGAGGGAATCTGAAATGACAATGAAAATATTTCAATTACATTTAAAATTATTAAAATTATATTTCGCTTAAAATTATTTTAAATTTAAGGAAGCGGATGGTAAATATTTCCATATAAGAGGAGATAATAATTGTGGAGCCTCTTGCTCCTCCAAAAGAGTCTCCACAAGATTTTATTTTTATAGAAACTTTTCTCAAAGTTTTATTTCTATAGAAAATTTCTGCAATATTTATACCCTGCGCCACACTGTGGAACAGGGTATTATAAGTTAGTGCATATGTTTGTAACACCCAGAAGGAGATGAGATAGACACATGGTGCTTTTGGCAATAATGCTCAGGGTGGGTCCCTGAGTCGATATAACCATGTCCGTCTGTCCGTCCGTCCGTCTGTCTGTGAACACATTTTTGTGATCAAAGTCTAGGTCGCAATTTAAGTCCTATAGCCTTCAAATTTGGCACATGTTCCTAATTTGGGTCAGAATAGAACCCTATTGATTTTGGAAGAAATCAGTTCAGATTTAGATATAGCTCCCATATATATCTTTCGCCCGATATACACTAATATAGACCCAGCAGCCAGAGTTTTATACCGATTTGCATGAAATTTTGTACAAACATAACACTTAGTCGTATAGTCAAGTGTGCAAAATTTGATTGAAATCGGTTCAGATTTAGATATAGCTCCCATATATATCTTTCGCCCGATATGGACTTATATGGTCCTAGAAGCCAGAGTTTTGGCCAAATTTGTTTGAAATTTTGCACTAGGAGTACAATTAGTAGTGCAGTTAAGTGTGCAAAATTTGATTGAAATCGGTTCACATTTAGATATAGCTCCCATATATATCTTTCGCCCGATATGGACTAATATGGTCCTAAAAGCCAGAGTTTTGGCCCAATTTGGTTGAAATTTTGCACAGGGAGTAAATTTAGTATTGTAGCTATGCGCGCCAAATTTGGTTGAAATCGATTCAGATTTAGATATAGCTCCCATATATGTCTTTCGCCCGATATGTACTACTATGGTCCTAGAAGCCAGAGTTTTGGCCCAATTTGTTTGAAATTTTGCACTAGGAGCATTGGCGGAGCTAGAAATTTTCTCTGGGGGGGCTATGCCCCCCCCCCCCAGACATCCTTCAAAATTTTGTCGAAATTTCCGAAGCGATAAATTACCCCTATTGATAAAACTATACATCCTCAATTTTATTGCGGTGTTAAAGGCAATATGCAATCAATCAAAAACAAAAAAACTCAATCGCAAAAATTAGTTGTATTAATTAATTTTTTAATTGGCTTTGATGATTGATACTACCATTTTTTTTTTTTGATTGAATACATTTCAATTAAAAACAAGTAAGTAAAGTCTAAAGTCGGGCGGAGCCGACTATATTATACCCTTCACCACTATGTAAATAGACAAACATTTGTGTTACCATCTCAACTACTTAAAATTTGCTGGGAGCTATATAAAGGTTTGCATTTCCAGATACAAATACTTTTAATGGAAACAATTTTTTGTACTTCTACAAAAACTCTAGAATTAAAATTTAAATCGGCTAACGCCCTGGGATGATACACAATGTTAGTAAAAAATATGGGAAATATGAAGCGAGAGAAATTTTAATGCAATTGTACAGAAGAGATTTATGATTTTTCAGGCGATACATATGTATTCGAGATATAGGACAATTAGAGTAATATTTACAATTTTTGCTAATCAGCAGTGGCGATTTTACAAGGATATTGGTTAGATCTCGCCAAGATATGTGTAGGGCGACTTGGAGCCTTATTTAAAACTCATCCGTTCTGTGGAAATTTTGGCATTGCAGTGTGTAGGATATGGCTAAGATATGGGGAAATCATCACAGAATTTTGTGTAAACTGTGAGAATTTTGGCCATATTTGTATTCTCTATGGAAACTATCCAGTCAATTGGAGGAAAATCCCATTGAAAATGGGTCTAAAATATGAAACAGTCGACCATATTTCCCCAACTCTGGTGTACGTATATATGGGAGCTATATACAATCTGAACCGATTTTGACTAAATTTGACATGTATAGTTAGAATAATAATTCTGCTATCTATGCGAAATTTCACGTAAATGGGAGTATAACTTTGGCCCCCCTGGTCACATGAGTGCAAATCGGACGGGAGATATATATGGGAGCCATATCTAAATCTGAATCGATTTCAACCAAATTTGGCACAATTACCTATACTACTAAACGTACTCCTTGTGCGAAATTTGAAGCAAATCACGGCAAATCTCTGGCTTTTGTGGCCATATAAGTTCAAATCGGACGAAAGATATATATGGGATCTATATCTAAATTTGAATCGATTTCAATCAAGTGTACCAAGCATTGGTAGAATGCCAATTCTACCCTCTGTGCAAAATTTCATGAAGATCGGTAGTAAACTTTGGGCTCTGTGGTCATATGAGTCTAAATCGGACGATAGATATATATGGTAGCTATATCTAAATCTGAACCGATTTGGCTGATATTTTGCAAGATTTGCGAGATTCATTAAATATTTGGATGTACGGTATTTCAAGAAAATCGGTTGATAAACACGCTAACTATGACCACATCGTAGATAATTATATATGGCAGCTATATCTAAATCTGAACCGATTTTTTCCAAAAACAATAGCAATTGTCTCTGTCTCAAGAAACGGCCCTATGCCAAATTTGAGGACGATTGGACTTAAATTGCGAGCTGTACTTTGTGCACAAAATTACATATACAGACAGACGGACGGACAGACAGACAGACAGACAGACGGACATCGCTAAATCGACTCAGATTTTAATTCTTACCCGATCGGTATACTAAAAGATGGGTCTATGACCACTATTTCTTGGCGTTATATACAAATGCACAAACTTATTATACCCTGTACCACAGTAGTGGTGAAGGGCATAATTAATTAGATCAATTAATTTCATGGTTGAAGACAAAAAATATTTTATTGTGTGTGGGAGCCGGTTCCACGACACCGCTATAAATAATCAAATAGCAACTTACCATTATTTAATATAACAAAAAATAAAAGCATTGCTTTAAGTATGTGTTTGAAAAATATTGTTTGTAATTTATTTTTAATTCAAGACAACAAACATATGATTTTTAAATTTTATTTAAAATGTGTGTTTTAAAACAGGAGTAGAAATCATAAAGCAAAACATAAATTTAACATATTCATCGTGTATAAAAAATACTAAGAATAAAAAATTAAATAAAAGCCAAAAAATAAATTGAATATTATAAAACGTCTATCTTCGATCAGTTTTTAAAAATTCTCTGAGAACAGAATACAACGAAGCAACTGTCGAGAGCAGCGGTCCCAACTCTGTGGATTTTTCGTGATTTTGACGATTTTAGATGGTAAATTGGGCATGTGACGATTTATGATTTTAATCAACGTAGTTATAAATTGACTATTTTTGAAAATGTGCGTCTCAAGTTTCCTTTTAGTGTTTTTATTTCGTGTTTTTAGTTGTAATGTAAATATCAATACTAAAAAATATGCTTAACATACTCTCTCTGCCACAATCTTAATTGGATTAAACACATCGCAAAGCTTGAATTAAAATATAAAACAACTGTAGCTTTGATTATTCTGGGGGGGGCAAGAACTATTCTGGGGGGGGGGGCTACGCCCCCCCAGCACCCCCCTAGCTACGCCAATGACTAGGAGTAAAATTAGTAGTGCAGTTAAGTGTTCAAAATTTGATTGAAATCAGTTCAGATTTAGATATAGCTCCCATATATATCTTTCGCCCGATATGGACTAATATGGTTCTAATAGCCAGAGTTTTGGCCCAATTGATGTGAAATTTTAAACAAGAAGTAGATTAAGCATTGTAGCTATGCGTGCCAAATTTGATTGAAATCGGTTCAGATTTAGATATAGCTCCCATATATAGCTTTCGCCCGATTTACACTCATATGACCACAGAGGCCAATTTTTAACTCCGATTTAGTTGAAATTTTGCACAGGGAGTAGAATTAGCATTGTAGCTATGCGTGCCAAATTTGGTTGAAATCGGTTCAGATTTAGATATAGCTCCCATATATAGCTTTCGCCCGATTTACACTCACATGACTACAGAGGCCAATTTTTAACTCCGATTTGGTTGAAATTTTGCACAGGGAGTAGAATTAGCATTGTAGCTATGCGTGCCAAATTTGGTTGAAATCGGTTTAGATTTAGATATAGCTCCCATATATATGTTTCTCTGATTTCGACAAAAATTGTGAAAATACCAACATTTTCGTTGTAAAATCGCCACTGCTTAGTCGAAAAATTTTAAAAATTACTCTAATTTTCCTAAACTTCTAATACATATATATCGAGCGATAAATCATAAATAAACTTTTGCGAAGTTTCCTTAAAATTGCTTCAGATTTAAATGTTTCCCATATTTGTTTACTAACATTGTGTTCCACCATAGTGCATTAGCCGACTTAAATTTTGAGTCTAAAGATTTTGTAGAAGTCTATAAAATTCTGTCCAGATCGAGTGATATTTAATTGTATGTATTTGGGACAAACCTTTATACATAACCCCCAACACATTTGACGGATGTGATATGGTATCGAAAATTTTGATCTACAAAGTGGTGCAGGGTATAATATAGTCGGCCCCGCCCGAATTTAGACTTTCCTTACTTGTTTTTATAGAAAATTTTGTCAAAATGTTATTTCTATAAAAAATTTAGTCAATATTTTATATCTATAGAAATTTTTATTAAAATTTTATTTCCATTGAAAACGTTGTCAAAATTTTATTTCATTGGAAAAGTTGACAACATTTTATTTCTATGGATTTTTGTAAAAATTTTATTTATGAAGAAAATTTTGTCAAAATTTTATTTTTATAGAAAATATTGTAAAAATTTCTTTTTCTAGACCGCAAGCCTAGTAATAATATAATTATGGATCGATACGAACCAAATGCATGGTTGTTAGAGGCGAAAAAGTAACACTATGTACCGAATTTCCAAATTACAAAATTTCGTTGGCTCATTTATTATGAAATTTTCTTTGTGCCTTACAGTCTTGGACCATACTCTTCGGGGAGCTTTCATTATAGCTGAAGACTAAAATTTATGAAAATTATAAAATCCCATGAAATTAAAAGACAAACAGAGCCTCTATGAATTGGCATATATTTTGGATGATATGCCAGTGCCAGGACCTGTGTATGTTTCTGTGTTCTCTTACTGGCATTGTTTTTACCGTAGCTATATCATAGAAATTTCAAAAATGAAATTATGAATCCAACTAACTAAACCATCTTAACCCTAAGTTTTGTAATAAAGACCTGTATGTATAAAACGCATAGATCTTCATGCGATAAGTTCATATAAACTGCACAAGGTTTTGTTTATTCTCACACCTCAATGATGCTTAGATGAGGTTAGGCAAAATTCAAACTAAATTAGATTGCATGTCCTTAATTAAAGGGTGTTTAAGAAATGGAATGATAGATTATATATGAACGAATATGATTAATGTTGGCCCTGCCGGCCAAATTTAATGTAATGTAAAAAGTTTGTCACAAATTTTGTCACAATTTTATTTGCGTAAAGTTTTATTTTTATGGATAATTTTGTCCAAATTTTAAATCTATAGAAACTTTTGTCAAATTTTTATTTCTATTGAAGATGTTGTCAAAAATTTATTTCTATAAAAACTTATGCCAACATTTTTTTTCTATTGATAATTTTGTCAAAATTCCATTTCATCACAAAATTATGTCACAATTTTAGGTTTATTAAAAATTTTGTCAAAATTTTATTTTTATTGAATATTTTGTCAAAATTTTATTTCTATAGAACATTTTTTCAATATTTTCTTTCTATAGAAAATTTTTTCAAAATTTTATTTCTATAGAATATTTTGTCAAATATTTATTGCTATAGCAAATTTTATGAAATTTTTTCTATAGAACATTTTGTCAAAATTTCTATAGAAAGTTTTGTAAAAATTTTATTTCTGTAGAAAATTTTGTCACAATTTTATTACTATAAAAAAATTTTGTCAAAATTTTATTTTATTTCTATATAAAATTTTGTCAAATTTATATTTATATAGAAAATGTTGTCAAATGTTTATTTCTGTAATAAATTTTGTCAAAATTTTATTTCTATAGAAAATTTTGTCAAAATTTTATTTTAATAGAAAATTTTGTCAAAATTTTATTTCTATTGAAAATTTTGTCAAAATTTTATTTCTATAGAAAATTTTGTCAAAATTTTATTTCAATAGAAAATTTTGTCAAAATTTTATTTCTATTGAAAATTTTGTCAAAATTTTATTTCAATAGAAAATTTTGTCAAAATTTTATATCTATAGAAAATTTTGTCAAAATTTTTATTTCGGCATAAGCCGGCTATCAATGTAAAACCTTTTTTCGGAGGGTTCAAGTGTGGTTTTTGTTGGGTTTAATAAACTGCCTGAATTTATTCTGATAATTGGTTGATAGTTTTGCTGCAAGTAGATGATGCTGATGAGGAATGTGGTAATTCCGAAACGTGCGTCCATCCAACCATCTTGCAGTCTATAGGGCTTTGCCCAAATAAATTTGACAAACATTCTTTTCCTCTGTTGGTTAAGCTACTCTTGTAGTTTAGTCAATGTATGGTTTTAAGCTGAAATAAAAAAATAAAAAAATGACAACAATGCTTAAAGAACAAAACCAACAATAACAAAACAAAAACAAATGGAAAAAGAAGAGGAGGCACGCTCAAAATAAACCCAGCCATGTGAATTCAAATCGATGATTTGACAGTGGCATAGGAAAAGAGATATGTTTGTTTCGAATTTATTTCGGCATAAGCCGGCTATCAATGTAAAACCTTTTTTCGGAGGGTTCAAGTGTGGTTTTTGTTGGGTTTAATAAACTGCCTGAATTTATTCTGATAATTGGTTGATAGTTTTGCTGCAAGTAGATGATGCTGATGAGGAATGTGGTAATTCCGAAACGTGCGTCCATCCAACCATCTTGCAGTCTATAGGGCTTTGCCCAAATAAATTTGACAAACATTCTTTTCCTCTGTTGGTTAAGCTACTCTTGTAGTTTAGTCAATGTATGGTTTTAAGCTGAAATAAAAAAATGACAACAATGCTTAAAGAACAAAACCAACAATAACAAAACAAAAACAAATGGAAAAAGAAGAGGAGGCACGCTCAAAATAAACCCAGCCATGTGAATTCAAATCGATGATTTGACAGTGGCATAGGAAAAGAGATATGTTTGTTTCGAATTTATTTCGGCATAAGCCGGCTATCAATGTAAAACCTTTTTTCGGAGGGTTCAAGTGTGGTTTTTGTTGGGTTTAATAAACTGCCTGAATTTATTCTGATAATTGGTTGATAGTTTTGCTGCAAGTAGATGATGCTGATGAGGAATGTGGTAATTCCGAAACGTGCGTCCATCCAACCATCTTGCAGTCTATAGGGCTTTGCCCAAATAAATTTGACAAACATTCTTTTCCTCTGTTGGTTAAGCTACTCTTGTAGTTTAGTCAATGTATGGTTTTAAGCTGAAATAAAAAAATGACAAAATTTTATTTCTATAGAAAATTTCGTCAAAATTTTATTTCTATTGAAAATTTTGTCAAAATTTTATTTCTATAGAAAATTTTGTCAAAATTTTATTTTAATAGAAAATTTTGTCAAAACTTTATTTCTATAGAAGTACCTATTAGTTGAAGAGGAATATGTTGCAAAATCTAAAATTTTGGTTAGAATTCCATCGTCCATTCTTCTGTCTGTGGAAACAACGCTGACTTCTGAACACGACAAGGCATTGGCTTGGAACTTGTTAATTTAAATTATTAGAAACAAGTCAGGAAAGTCTAAAGTCGGGCGGGGCCGACTATATTATACCCTGCACCACTTTGTAGATCTAAATTTTCGATACCATATCACATCCAGAAAATATGTTGGGGGCTATATATAAAGTTTTGTCCCAAATACATACATTTAAATATCACTCGATCTGGACAAAATTTGATAGACTTCTACAAAATCTATAGACTCAAAATTTAAGTCGGCTAATGCACTAGGGTGGAACACAATGTTAGTAAAAAATAATATGGGAAACGTTTAAATAGAAGTTTAGGAAAATTAGAGTCATTTTTACAACTTTTCGACTAAGCAGTGGCGATTTTACAACGAAAATGTTGGTATTTTGACCATTTTTGTCGAAATCAGAAAAACATATATATGGGAGCTATATCTAAACCTGAACCGATTTCAGCCCAATTTGGCACGCATAGCTACAATGCCAATTCTACTCCCTGTGCAAAAGCTCAATTAAATCGGAGTAAAATATTGACCACTGTGGTCATATGAGTGTAAATCGGGCGAAAGCTATATATGGGAGCTATATATAAATCTGAACCGATTTCGATCAAATTTGGCACGCATAGCTACAATGCTATATCTACTCCCTGTGCAAAATTTCAACCGAATTGGGCCAAAACTCTGGCTATTAGAACCATATTAGTCCATATCGGGCGAAAGATATATATGGGAGCTATATCTAAATCTGAACCGATTTCAATCAAATTTTGCACACTTGACTACACGACTAAGTGTTATGTTTGTACAAAGCAAATCGGTATAAAACTCTGGCTGCTGGGTCTATATTAGTGTATATCGGGCGAAAGATATATATGGGAGCTATATCTAAATCTGAACCGATTTCTTCCAAAATCAATAGGGTTCTATTCTGACCCTAATTAGGAACATGTGCCAAATTTGAAGGCGATTGGACTTAAATTGCGACCTAGACTTTGATCACAAAATTGTGTTCACAGACAGACGGACGGACGGACGGACGGAAAGACGGACAGACGGACATGGTTATATCGACTCACCCCACCCTGAGCATTATTGCCAAAGACACCATGTGTCTATCTCGTCTCCTTCTGGGTGTTACAAACATATGCACTAACTTATAATACCCTGTTCCACAGTGTGGCGCAGGGTATAATAATATGGGAAACGTTTAAATCTAAAGCAGTTTTGAGGAAACTTCGCAAAAGTTTATTTATGATTTATCGCTCGATATATATGTATTAGAAGTTTAGGAAATTTAGAGTCATTGTTACAACTTTTCGACTAAGCAGTGGCGATTTTACAAGGAAAATGTTGGTATTTTGACCATTTTTGTCGAAATCAGAAAAACATATATATGGGAGCTATATCTAAATCTGAACCGATTTCAACCAAATTTGGCACGCATAGGTACAATGCTAATTCTACTCCCTGTGCTAAATTTCTACTAAATCGGAGCAAACAATTGGCCTCTGTGGTCATATGAGTGTAAATCGGGCGAAAGCTATATATGGGAGCTATATCTAAATCTGAACCGATTTCAACCAAATTTGGCACGCATAGCTACAATGCTAATTCTACTCCCTGTGCAAAGTTTCAACCAAATTGGGGTAAAACTCTGGCTTCTGGGACCGTATTAGTCCATATCGGGCGAAAGATATATATGGGAGCTATATCTAAATCTGAACCGATTTCAATAAAATTTGGCACACTTGACTATAGTACTACTTGTTCTTCTTTTGCAAAATTTTAAGCAAATTAGGGTAAAACTCTGGCTTTTGGGACCATATAAGTCCATATCGGGCGAAATATATATATGGGAGCTATATCTAAATCTGAACCGATTTCTTCCAAAATCAATAGGGATCTATTCTGAGCCAAAACACATACTTGTGCCAAATTTGAAGTCGATTGGACTAAAACTGCGACCTAGACTTTGATTACAAAAATGTGTTCACGGACATCGCAATATCGACTCAAAAAAAATGCTCAGGGTGGGCCCTGAGCATTTTTGCCAAAGACACCATGTGTCTATCTCGTCTCCTTCTGGGTGTTGCAAACATATGCACTAACTTATAATACCCTGTTCCACAGTGTGGAGCAGGGTATAAAAACATATCACACACTGTTGTATGTTACATTGTGGCACAAAGTTTAAAAACGCATATGAGATAAGAGTTGTGCTGTTTTCCGATTTTTATACCCTCCACCATAGGATGGGGGTATATTAACTTTGTCATTCCGTTTGTAACACATCGAAATATTGCTCTAAGACCCCATAAAGTATATATATTCTGGGTCGTGGTGAAATTCTGAGTCGATCTAAGCATGTCCGTCCGTCCGTCCGTCTGTCCGTCTGTCCGTCCGTCCGTCTGTCCGGCTGTCCGTCCGTCTGTGGAAATCACGCTAACTTCCGAACGAAACAAGCTATCGACTTGAAACTTGGCACAAGTAGTTGTTATTGATGTAGGTCGGATGGTATTGAAAATGGGCCATATCGGACCACGTTTACGTATAGCCCCCATATAAACCGATCCCCAAATTTGGTTTGCGAGGCCTCTAAGAGAAGCAAATTGCATCCGATCCGGCTGGAATTTGGTTCATGGTCTTAGTATACGGTCTCTAACAACCATGCAAAAATTGGTCCATATCGGTCCATAATTATATATAGCCCCCATATAAACCGATCCCCAGATTTGATCTCCGGAGCCTCTTGGAGGGGTAAAATTCATCCGATCCCATTGAATTTTGGTACCTGATGTTAGTATATAGGCTCTAACAACCATGCAAAAATTGGTCCATATCGGTCCATAATTATATATAGCCCCCATATAAACCGATCCCCAGATTTGACCTCCGGAGCCTCTTGGGGGGGCAAAATTCATCCGATCCGGTTGAAATTTGGTACCTGATGTTAGTTTACGGCCTCCAATAACCATGCTAAAATTGGTCCATATCGGTCCATAATTATATATAGCCCCCATATAAACCGATCCCCAGATTTGACCTCCGGAGCCTCTTGGAAGAGCAAAATTCAT